>NW_020524459.1:0-20000 GCF_003368295.1 Carassius auratus
CACACTCACACACGTAACACAGTGTGAAAATGTTAATGGAGGCAGTGAGAAGAGTAGGTCATATCAATGCTAATCGATCGACGACGGTTTCTATGGAGGCCATTGCCGTGACAACATTACTAATGAACTGAAATGAGTGTGTGTGAAACCTCACTGAGCTGCGGCTGGCGGGAAGATTTACTCTGACACAAAATGGTAGAGGCTTTAAAAAACACATTTATCGAAACTCACACAAACAGGAGATGCCACAGCGAGGGGGGGGGTCACAGATTTGTTTGATGTTAATTAATGTGGCCCTGTCATCATCTACTTTCTCTAACAGCACACAGTTTTCCTGAACAGATAGTTCTTCCATGTCAAGGTGTCCAGTGCTTAACACTGACCCAAAAACCTGGAAGCTGCCTGGACACAAAAATGTCCTTCTATACAATATTCACACTATACAAACTCACCTTCTGGTTCCCCAAGACGCAGATGAGTTTATTTCATCACAGGAACAGATTTGGAGAAATTTAGTATAATATCACTTGGCCACCAATGGATCCTCTGCAGTGAATGGGTGCCGTCAGAATGAGAGTCCAAACATCACAATAATCCACACCACTCCAGTCATTCAAGTGTTAACATCTTGTGAAGCAAAAAGCTGTATGTTTTTAAGAAACAACTACCATTACATGGATATTAACTTAAACTACTGTCTGAATCAGGGGAGAAATATGCACAGATCAAGCAACATTTACATGTGGAAACAGTTTAAAAGAGTTCTATACAATTATGTTGGGAGGGTTTTGTGTGAGAGGACGACATGGGATAGACTTTTCCACTAAAAGAAGCGTTACCATGCATTATGGACTCATGGGACGTTAACTGATGGACTGGAGTGGTGTGGATAACTTGTGGATTATTGTGATGTTTTTATCAGCTGTTTGGACTCTCATTCTGACGGCACCCATTTACTCCAGAGGATCCACTGGTGAACAAGTGTTGTGAGGCTAAGTTACTCCAAATCTGTTCTGATGAAGAAACAAATTCATCTACATCTTGGATGGCCTGAGGGTGAGATCATATTCATTTTAGGGTAACTATTTCTTTAACAGTGCCAGTGAGTTCAAAGCTTTCAGGTGGGTCAACATCTGAAACAGTGTGTGCGTTTCATATTCTCACCAACAGTTGTTGCAGTTCAGCGTGGGCTATGGCTAAACGACGATGGCAGTCAAGGGATCATCATTCTTGACTCTTGCAACACCTCCATCTGTTGAAGACACATTTAAGAGACTTTACTGGCTCCGTACTACGGACTAAACTAAAGACACCTTATTTTCACATAAAACCCCGGAACATCTCTCTTATTCTGAGAGAGCATTTTATATGTCTCTATTACTTCATCAAGCATTTGAAGGAGCTCACTGGAAAACGCCTGTTGTAGTGAGTATGTAAGTTCTTGGTACCACCTCCATCAATATCTAATTTGTAATGACTATCATTATATATGAAAATGTGTAAGTCATGACAGAATTGTACATCTTTAACACAGAGCTATATATGCATTCACTCCAGACAGAAGGTGAAGAAGACAAAGAAGCAAAAGAGAGAGAAGAGAACATGGGCCACTACTCCTTGAGAATCTCTAAATTAGCAGCATGTGTTTGTTAATTACAAAATCCTCTAAAGTTACATAACGTCATTAATTTTGCATCAGCACATTAAAACTCATTAAAAATCGGCCTGATTTCACCCACAGCGCTGCCACACTGAATCAGCTCGGTCTCTTCCACCGTTAGCAGAGCAATTCCTTCAACACAGCAGAACAACCAAGTGGTCCTGGCAGTATAGCGTTCAGATATTAATACTGATGACTTACTCTCTTTACAGTCTAAGAATTCTCTACGATCCAGCCAAATGCTAAATGTGACTAACATTGACTTCAGCGTTGCTGGTCAGTTGGCTGGTATCTTTTTTATAACAATACCAAAATAAGCTCTAAATAAATATTATGATCTTTTCAGTGAAATATTTACCATCATGAGTTCATATGAGGTGCCTAATTTTTGGTGTTGTCGACAATGCCAAAACAATAGAATAGTCTAGTACATACTATATGATGCACAATGAAACGGTCACATATATTTTAATTAAAATAAAAAATGGATCCCTGAATGGAGTTGCCTACTGCTGCATTTTCCATCACTTTTGGACCCCAAACGTAGTACTTTTATGGTTCTATTATTTTATGAGTGAGTCTCAAGTTTCTCAACAGAGCTGTTGTTTCAGGTAGTTTATTCTTCTTACCTGTTTCTTGATTAAAATACTCATCTCCTGCCTCTGCCTTGAGACGCTCAATCTTCTCTTCCTGCTGCTTTGCCTCCTTTATGTACAACACCTCCTCTTTGGCCAAACTGAGAGAGAAGAAAAACAAGAATGAAAATAGATAGTGAGAGGTGAGTTTTACTCAAAAAAAAAAAATTCAATACTTGTTTGTCGATCCGATGCTGTCAAGTATTTACCCCATGAAGTCAAACAACTAGCCAACTTGGAGATCTCTCAAAATACAAATAAACTACTTTTAAGGGCCTAAAATCAGAGAACCAATTTTAAATGTCTTGATGTTTCAGATTACTAACTTTTTTTTTTTTATTGCATTTTACACTAATAAAAACAATGCAAGTATAGTTCAGTAAGGTTGATAAACATAATACAACAAAGATGACAACTAAAATGCAGACAATATTCTGGAAATTAAATACACTACCATTTAACAGTTTGGGGTCAGTAAGATATTTTTTTTTTGGGGGGGAATTAATACTTTTTATTAATCATGACTGCATCGAATTGTTCAAAAGTGATAGTAAAGTCACTAAAATGTTTCTATTTTAAATAAGTGCTGTTCTTTTGAATTTTCTATTTTCATCCTGGGAACACAAATATGAAGCAGCACAGCTGTTCTCAACACTGAATGATTTCTAAAGAATCAAGCGACAATGAAGAGTGTAGTAATACAAAAATTTTAAGTACTAAATTACATTATATATTCAAACAGAAAACAGTTATTTTAAACTGTACTTATATTATACAATAGTACTGTTTTCACACCATTTTTGATCAAAGAAATGCTGCTTTGGTAAGCATAAAATATTCTTATCTTAATTATCCCAAACTCTACAAACTTGTAACAACATGAACTGGTGAAACACACTCAGACAAAACAAATGCAAGATACTAACAGACTTCTTTAAGATTCCTCACAAGACTAGAACCCATTAATGGAACACCTAGCTATATATTCTACTGTAAACACCCTTTCCAAGTCTCTTGTCTTCTTCCTCCTTCTTAAAGACATGTACTGTCAATCTCAGAAAAGCTGCATGCTTGTTAGCCATGGCACCAACTGCATCAGCTACTTCCTGATCGCTATGCTAATCTGTCTCCGTCTCCCTCACACACACTCACAAAGACACTGTACTGCCCCTACTAGGATTAATTGATCATCAATTTAGTCCCTAATTTGGACCAAGTCAGGTGGCAAATGGGCCACTTTTGCTTGATTGTTAGTGAAAACGCAGAGCGAGTACATTGATAAATTTTGATTATTTATCAATTATGGCCAAATGAACTAAACGCACTGAATAAATTTTGCGGCCTGATTGCCGTAATGGAGTTTGAAAATATCACTATTGATAATGATTCTAGCTAATAGCCGCTTTCCGTCTGCGGCCTGCTCGCTTGTCGGGACGACATGGCGTTGCGGAATTCATTTTTCATAAAATCAGCCGTGTATGTGCGTGTGTGTGTGTGTTAGACAGAGAAAGAGAGAGAGAAAGTAGGAGACACTTCTCCATTAATCAAACATACTGCCAGCCCGGGCTGCATGCCGTAAGACTCATCTCTGCCTGTGACAATATGTCATATTTTACGTCAATTACGCTGGTTTTAACAGGCTTCAATCACAACGCCCTGGTGCAATTCACAACATATGCTCAAGGTAAGGCTTTCTCTGTTATGTGCACAAAAATGAGACCGCAGGAAAAAGAGAGGGGGTGCAAGCATTGAGGAAGCCAGAGGGGTGGAAAGACCGGGGTGTAGCATCATTTTAATAAAAGTGAGGGACAGGCTAATGAAAAAGTGTCATGCTGATGTTAATTTCTTGTTTCTGCGGGGTGATGGGGGAGCTGCTTATAGCAGGGGCGGAGCTGGGCAGCTGTAAATGGGGCTGCCAGGGCTGCTTCCTTCAGCTTAATGGAAAAAGCATCTCTCTGGAAAATAGAGAAAAGAATTAGACTCGACACACATTCTCTCCCCTCTAATACTGTATTTTTGAGGTGGCGGGCTGGCGACGAGACCCGGTGACAAAAGCAAATTACGTCTGTCATTTTATTAAGTGCATCCGCTGAGCTAGGCCAGAAAACAACGACTGGAATACATCACCAAAAAGAAAAAAAAAAATTGGGTAGTACGGAGACGGTGGATCGAGAAGACGACGACGAGATGTGGAATTGGCAGGTGGTTCTTTTAGACCAACACCATCCTGCTGTCAAAGCCAAAACGGAGAGAAAATTCTGTAAAATATCGAATTTCTTTATAGGATGAATGTATTGAATTTGGTGAGACGTTTGGACTAAATGCTTCAGACTGAGCAGAGAACACTATTGAGTTGGCATGAGATCTTGACCGCTTCATAGGGCATTTCAGGAAGCCCCTGGAGGCATTTGAAGACGTGGAGTTCAGGGATGCAGCAGTATGAGAGGAGCTTGACCTGAAAGGGTAATTAACTGACATTACATGCACCCACATGTACTGCAGCAGCAGGTCTTACAACATGTAGACACGTCACCTCAGGATAACTCTTCATGGCCCTGCATCACCAAACAGTGAGAGAACAGGAGTCACTGGTGGAAAGATGACCACTTTACAATATGTCATTTAATAAAACTGTCCAGCAGCAGTTTCACAGAAACAGTGTGGTCACACACAAAAAAAAATTACAAATAGCAGTGCCAGAATCTCTGGCATAACCACGTTAAAAATGCCACTTACAGTACCATACCGTAAAAATGTCTCTGTAAACTTACAGTAGAAAAACATTAGATGTATGCCAGAAATTCACCTTAAAATACATTGACAATATTTCAGGTATTACAAAATGACTGTATATTTTACAACTACTATTTGTGTATTTCATTTAGTTTTGTAATGTTTAGATACAGTAATCTACTTGAAGCACCAAAATCTGCATTGTACCTTAAAATGAACTGATAACTGCCATGATAATACTAGCTCTTGTACTACAAAAGCCACGTGATAAAATTCATGATAAACTCATAAGATAATGCAATATCTAATTATAACTATCCTGTTATAACTAAATAACAGGAAATTAACAAAAATAACCTAATGTACATTATTGATAGCAAAAATAAGAATCAAAATTGTCTATATAAAATATAATCATGTGTATTGCCGAAGGCGGAATTTCTGTTTATTTATTTATTTTTACATCAAAAGATTGTGTCATTTGTGGTTTTTATTGGCAAAAACCATGAATATGCAGTTATAATGTGATATCTCATTGTATACACTAATGTATTTTAGAGTCTGTACCGCCGCTCCCTAGTCACAGAGTACGCAGTTTGGTTAGGGCACCAACTCTCAGTGAGGAAACCATCCCAGTTGCTCAAAAAAACCACCTTGACACGCCATTCCCGTATCAGCACATGCGACCGCACGCACCTCATGTTTGCTCATCAATGCAAATGATCATAACTGATGGACAACTATGCCAGTTTAAAGAGATCACCAATCCGCTGCCAAGAAAAACAAAAAAGAAGAAAATGAAGCCCATGCATCACTTTCAGGTGCATTCATAATCCTGTGAAACTTTTTTGGTGTTTTTTTCACCACCACCAACTCGTCCAATATTCTCTCGGAGTTTCCATGTTCCTTACGGATATTAGTCATGGTTTTAACACAACGGTCTTGCCATGGAAACCATAAATTATCAATGGTTTTGTTACTTCTAATAATAATTTACAAAGTATTAAGATAAAAAAATTTTGTGGTCATAAAAACAAACCTAATACAACAACAGCCTTTTAAATGACTTAAAATGCATTATATACAAACAATGAGGCAACCATGCTGAACTTTTGACCCCTATAGGAGGATTTTTTTATTTTTTTAATATATGATATTTAATATTTATTTAATATGATATTTGAGGGAAGGGGCACAACAGCAGCGGCCATTTAACCAATGAACACATTTTAACGGCAGCATTTTTCTGTAAAAAAAAAAAAAAAAAAGACAAATCAGATCCTGAAATATTCTGACGACATTTATAATTGATAAAGCATATTAACAGTTTTAATTTTAAGCATTTGGCAAACACTTTTATTCAAGGTGACTTACATTGCATTCAAGGTATATCACTTCATGTATTCCTTTGGAATTGAACCTGAACTTGGCCATTGCTAGTGTAACGCTCTACAGTTCCAATTCTGCTATTTTTTTGTCAAACGTTGGACATTATATTCCCCATGTTCACAATATTCCAAGGAGCCTCTGTTTACACAGACTGGATAGTATTTCAAAATAAAAAATTATATTTTATCCTATATTGACAGTATCAGGCATCATGTTTTCCTCATATCAGCACTGGCTTTCATTTTAAAAACATAAGACAAGATTTGACCATACAGAACAAAAAAAAAAAAGATCATCCATGAGCCAAAAGCAGGTGAAGACATAAAGTGAAGCTAGTGCAAACATACAAACCGACTTAAAATGAGTACACCATGTGACCATCAAGCAGCCCACACCTCACGGGCCTGACAAATGAAGAAATGCAATTCAGCAATACAGCGTTCAGAGGTGGACAAAATCAATTATCTGACCTGGAGCCGAGAAGGCCCAGTCTGAGTGAATCGCAGAGGCCTGTGCTCGCATGGGGAGAGAATCTGAGACAAATCTATAGAACCTAAAGACCCAGCTGAAAGAAAACAAAGCAGCTCGCACCGCTCGAATCAATACCAAGGCTGGGCCATCCACATAGAGAGCAAAAAACAGATGGGAAATCCAGAAGAAACATGTCTGAGACACGAACCATGTGTCTACCATTGCTGGGTCTGACAGCGGGAATGTTCCATCATAAAATCATCAATCGACACCAACAGTGCCCACGACGCAATAAGCAAATTCAGCATAAATGAATTCAGACACCAAGACGTGATTGGTCCCTTATGTGAACATCAGCTGAGTTTGACAGGCTGAGTGTTCGGTTCTTATTGCTGCACGGCTCATTACGATGTTGTCTCCTGTGTTGGCATGGTGTGAGAGTTGTTTCCTAACCCTCTCTCTTTCTCAATCCCACAGAGAATCATTCCCACACTTCCATTACCAGCCCTATCAAACAGGCCCATCTCAATCAGGCCCTCATCTGGTCAATCAATGCAAACAGCAGTCAGGTGGGGATTGAGAAGAGATAAAGGAGGGGTGAGGAGAGGATAGGATGAGCCAAGATCAGAGACACTCACAGAACACAAATGACCAACTTTAATACCAGTCTAACATCTGTTAAAAGCTTCTACAGTCCTGGTTATACTGGGGACTGTAGGTCGTTCAGACCAAAAATAATCAATGTCATTGGGATCATATGTAGGTCACAGGTCATATCTGAAGCTACAAAGTTTGTGCTTTCATCCTAGATTAAAAAAAATAAATAAACTAAAACTATAAAATAAAACAAACAAAAAACATGTGTTGTGTGTGTGTATACATATATATATATATATATATATATATATATATATATATATATATATATATATATAAAAAAAACTTAAAAATAATATAATTCAGTATTTAGTAACTTTTATATATTTTAATAAGCACAGATAAAAATAGCATATTTTATTTTTAGATTAATAATATCTGTTACGCTGAATGACAATGGAACATTATTTTACCTTTGTATTGACATTTTAACAAAATATATTATTGTTAACTCATACAATATGCTTTCTATGTATATAAAAATTTAATTTGATGTGTGCACTAAAATGGGACGTCTATCCTTTGATCCATTTACACACACACACACTCAAACATAAAATGCATTAAATACATATCTTCTGTAAAACACATACATACATAATACATATAAAACATAATTAACTTATTCAATAATCAGCAATTACATCTTCTACACGACTCAGAAATCATATTACACCATTCTTGATTATGTTTAATTATAGGCCAGACAAACACACACACACACACACTGTCTGACAGGGTATAAAAATATTTAATGCATGTTGCATTAACACAGCCTCAAATTCTTCATTCAATCCCTTATTAAGATGCATTTGTCATTTCTATTATGTTGGACTCATGAACTAAACACATAAAACTAATTTAAATCAACAAATAACACCTATGAGTTGCATAACATGTGCATTCACTGCACTGTAAGTGACCGGAATATTCAGCTTCTGGATAATGCTGAAGCAGCTGCCAGAGCAGCGGGCTGTATTTACAGCTTCTGCCTAACGAGGACACTCATCTGCGGCGTATGCCAGTAGAGGGGCGCGGTGAATCCGCGGCCTTGCGGAGGTGACATTAGCACACTTCAGAAATAAGATTTCTTAGCTTTCTTACCGTTTAACCACCCCAGTCTTGATTTTAATTTGCCGTATTCTTGGATCCGCCATTGTTCGTGTTGTTTGAAACAGTGCAAACGGAAGATAAAGCGGATAAATATGTTTATAATAAAAGACGCGCAGCCGAAATTAGCCTGTTAGCATAGACGCACCAACACAACAGAAAATGTACGCAGGCGCAGATGAAGCAGAGCGAGCGCGTGACAGTCCCAAGATCGACTCATAAAGCAAATGTATTTGTTTATTTATTTTTACTACATTTCATAATGTTATTTAAATAGGCTGTTTGCCAATAAATAATCGATAAAAATAGTAAAAAATTATAATAATAAAACAAAAATAAAAAATACCACCAGCAACATAAATGTTCATTGTAATTAGCAGTGGTAGTTATTTTAAGTAGGCTTATCTATGAACGTCATGTAAATGTCATAGTGTACATGTACATGTACATACAGTAATCATTCAATAACATAAATAGTATATAAAAGTACCATGGTATTATGTCTTTCTTAACCTTTCTTCTTTTACTGCTGATTATTATCAATGAGTTTGATATTTCTACACGCTAGCCCATATAAATCATATGCAGCTATTACTAATAATACAATTAAACATTAAACAGATCTATTAGTGAAAAAAAAAAAAATTACAGCATAACTTATATCACTGGCCTTTCTTATTTATGTATTTTACTATTTATGGGGACTTATTAGGTTAGGCTTGAAGTGATAAAATACTGAAAACTATTTCAATAATAGTAATTCTACTACTACTACTACTACTAAATAATATTATTAAAACACTTATTTAGTAATAGTTACTTTATAATTGTAATTGTAATAATTACTTAGAATGTTATTACTATTGTTATTTTAGATATTATTATACATATTTTACATGATTATGTTTTATTATTGTTAGTAATTGGACAGATAAGTTTGCCATTAGTTAGTTAAGTAATAATAATTACTGATAAATAATAACTATTGATGTAATTAATTATAATTTATATAAAAAAATCATATTTTAAATATTTTGTAATGTTTAATTTGTTTTACCTTATTATTATTAGTTTAGACATTACAAATATTTTATTATTATATTATAATTGAGTGGACAGAGAAGTTCTATAAATATTATACTGTATAATCACATTATTGTTGTTGTTGTTGAAATCGCTTTAGTGTTATTCGGGTCACTGCTCTTGTGTTGGGCTCTGTGTGATCTACTCCTCCCAGCTCCTGGAAGCAGAGTGGACATCATAGACACCTCGATTGCCGGAGGTAATGTTTTAGACTGGAGCAGGTGAAGTGAGATATGTCACACGTGTCAGGAGTTGTCAAACTGTAGACATCGCGCGGGGAATGATGAATGTCATCACCGCTGGAGCCCACGCGCAGAGACACCCGGGTAACTGAGAAAGACTGCGCGCCCAGCAGTACTGTCCAGTGAAGATTGAGACGCGCGTGATTCATGATCATATCACTAAATCGACTCATTTACGGTTATTGATCATAAAAAAGGGTCAGGTGTAGCAAAAGGAGAGGATGCCATCAGGACAGAATGCCCTTGCACTGGCCTGCAGTCCATTACAAACCAGAAGAACAGCATTTTGTAGCATAAAAATAGACAGAAACATATAGAAAAAACATTATATAAATAAAAGTAGCTACATAGGTAATGTGTAGCCTATGCTATATGTACATTTATGATCTATTCTGGCTGTATGAAATATACACCTTTTAGACTTCATCCACTAATTGCAAGGCTGAATTAAGCTGTTTCCTGTGAATGTGCGAAACTTCCGATCAGTTACTGTGTTTATATCCACCTTTTTCTTTTTCTTCAACACAAATGTAAGCCTTTGGGCGGGTCGCCATGATTTTGCCAAGTAAGACATGTTCCTGGATCAACATCTTTGATGATCCTGGATCAACATTATTGTCCAAAAATATAAATTTAACCCAACCCCTGCCCCTAAACCTAACCCGACCCATAATTTACCCCGATTTTAAGCCTAAAACCAATATTTCTTGAAAAGTTAAATCTCAATTCTGATTGGTTGTTTGGAATGTTGTTCTAGGATCAACAAGGATGTTGATCCATGAACATGTTGTACTTGGTGAAATCACGCTCACCCCTGTGGGCGAGACTTCTGGTTGATTAGCCGCTGTAGGAAAATAACGAGAAGAATAACAACGTGCATTAAACGATAAAGTTAACTGTTTGCACTACAAACTTATGTTAATAAAAAATAATAATAATAACGTAAGACACGCCAATTTTCAGGATCAAGTAGCAAAACGAACTGTTTTGTACAGCTAAAAATAGCTGGATATAGATGAGACTGGAAGCTAGACCCATAGAATTTACAAATGACTGCCCCCATTTTTAAGGCAAGAATAAGGTGGATGGACTAGAAAAATAACTAGAAGAATAACAAACTGCAGTAAATGGCAAAAGCACTAGAGACCAGAATGTTAATGATTATGATAATAAATTAAAATAATATCACAACAAATACAATTTTGCAGTATTAACCTGCATAACAGACTGTTTTTGTACAAATAACAATAACGAAGCCGTAGACACAAGAAGTGTCTGCACATCCTAGTTAGAAATGGCCACACCTGCACAATAAGGTTGGCCTACAAGGTTCTATTCTATTCTATTCTATTCTATTTTAATGTAGATTAAAGGATCAGCCAATTTAAACCCTTATTATTATTTTTCGACTACATCAGTGACTGTTATAGCCCAGGGAATCAATTTTTATCTTGTTTAAAAACATCCAAAGCAATGTAATCAAGTTACATTTAACTTTTATTTTAAAGCAGGTTTATGGTAATAAACAGCAAAGTAAAGTGCTATTTGCTGCAAAATTAATTAATTATGAAACAACTTAAATTTCACCTGTAAAGCATTTCTACAGAAAACAACAGTGTCATTTAATGTTGATGTTATGCTAACAAGACATATTTATGCATTCTATCTGATGCTGTATGGAAAATATATGGAGATATAATTTTAACGTGATTTATGCAGTAATATCTAAATGAACAGATTTTATTCAAAGTCAAAAATACTATTTAATATGAAAAAAATCCAAGGTCAAAGGTCAAGAAATTGGAGCTCCTTTTTAGTACAGATTTAGTCATTATTGACTGGCAAAGAGCTAAAATGGTGTTCAGACTCTTTGATCGGAGTGGAATGGTGAAATAAATGCAATCCAATACACTGAAAATTTCCACAAAGCTGCTGCAATTGAGCCGTATGCTCGCCATTGATATTGTTTACCACAATAATCATTCACTGTGATTCCAGCTTCTGTGCCGTTCATTCAAAAATCACCGTGCTTAATGAGAAACCAAACCATCAGGTTTCTGAATTCCCACCATTTTATGTCCGCTTTTATCGCTTGGACACTTCTTTACAAGGGACCAGAGGGAAATAATTGCAGGCTTATTAGATGATTTCTCTTTAATGAAATAAATAAATAAAATAAACCGTCATTTAACTCCGGTTCAAGGAGGTTAGAAGGAGAGAAAAAATACTTATTCATTCGCACTGCTACCGGAACGACCTAATGATGTAGGATTTCAGATTTGTCACGCCTTAATGCGATTCATTATATCTAAAAGTGACTTCAAAAAGCCTAGATATTACCTTGTCTAATACATTTTTCTTCCCCGCTGACACCCTGATGAGGGGCCACCCGTGCTCCGGTCTGAGATGACAGCCATTATTATTATCTGGCCCTCGTGCACACGCTTCTAAAACTGGCCCCTGAGCTGAAAGTTAGCATGACGAAAAAGAGCTGTTTTTCTTGCTTTCCCTCCTCTTCTTTCTCAGACTCGTTGATTATTGGTATTTTCCTAGTTTTCCAAACTAATAAGTGGCACTATCAAGCATTTGGAAGCGCCCAGAGAGCCGCAGACAAGCTGCTGGGCCTAATTGATATTGAGCGAGTCGCGGGTAGGCTGAACGGGGCCACTGCTGGCTAATTTGCAGTTTAATCAGCGTCAGTAATGAGAGCGGCTGATTAGCGCTGCCTGGAAATAAAAGAGAGTTACAAGGAACGTCTGTCAGAGTCCGGTGATAATTCAGGACTAATTGTGGTGATTAAAGCAAACTGGATGACTTTGGAGTTTTCAAAAGCAGTGTGTGTGTGTGTGTGTGAACTGCAGTTGCTTTCAACAAAGGCCCCCCTTTCTAATATTCAATTAAACATTTAATAATGTAAATCAGTGTTCGAGAGCATGAAGAATGTCTGTCATACCAGACAGTATATTTGATCACATAAACCCAATAGTGGCCAACTCATTTACTGACACACTTGCTCTTCCCTGCATTCGGATCTGAAGTGGTCCACACAAAACAAAGCAGCGATGTGCATCTGTTTCCGAACACTGAGTTTTATGTTTGTTTAACTCAAAAGCACTCATCATGGGAATTTATGTCAAAACACTGCTGTGTTTATCCTTTTATACCCTTTGTATTGATCAAACGTGAACTAAAGACGTCAGGTAGTGCTGTAAATCTTACATGATAGTAGAACTTTCTGTGTGGAAAATATAAAGGATTTACAACACTAAAAACAGCAATGTAAGCTCTAGTTTATACTTTGATTTAATGCTAATGCATGTTAAATTAAAGAAGTGGTATTTTCTGAATCAGCAGGTTCTTGGTTAATATGATATATAATATCACTATATATCATCTACAAGGAATGGTTCTCACAGCCTTTTTTTCCTACCCGATCCTGCATTCTTTTGGATCCATGAAAACTGTGTAAGCCACAGTGAAGATTTATGTATTATTTGTTTCCAACTGTATTTGAATTCAAATATTTAAAATTAAAAGTGAAAGGGGGAAGAGTCTGAATTATTCAGGACAAGTAATGTTAATTCTATAAAGTTAATTATTTTAATGCGAATTGAAATTGAGACTTATGATCGCTGTTATGATTATCAATGTTGAAAATAGCTTTTTCTACTTTCTTTATAATGTTTTTGTGGAAACTGTTTTAAATGTTTATTTTAGAATTCTTTATGTATAGAAAATTCAAAAGGACCACATTTATTTGAAATATTATTATTTTGTAACATTATTGACTATCATTTCTAATAAATGTAATGGCTCTTTGGTTGAATAAAAGTGCAAAAAAAAAAACATTCTGAATGAACCAGTTTCCATCACTTACAATAGGAAATGCTAAACAGCATATTAGAATAAAATATTTAAATGCATGAATGTTTAAATTAGTGTTACAGCCCACCTCAATGCTCTTTGTACCTGCCACTAATTTGCACAGTTGTAGATTTTTAAACTGTTTTAATTTGAAACAATCAAATATTATACCACAATAGCAAGAAGAAAAAAATATATAATCCTCCTCAGTTCTGAATCAGGAAAATATCAACACATAATTTTCTTTGTTGCAATTTTTCAATTTACAAATTCTAAATGAAAAACGCAGACGAGGGATTTTTCTTTCTGATATGTGTGTGTGTGTGTGTGTGTGGCTCCAAAAACGTCAGAATTTTCAAGGCCTTCTTATCAAACAAAGCTGCTAATTTCCTTCTTTTTTAAAAGATCATTGATGGTCTGCACACTAAGTGCAAATACTATGTATTCCTTGAGATGTGCCTGGTTACCCCTCCGGAATAGTAAATGTAAAATTAGTGAGAATGTGTGTATGAACGCTGTCAGTCAATTAGCGTTCGGGAAGCGAGAAGCCGCTGGCACCTGCTGCCATTCATCCAGAGCGCTCTCTCTCTCTCTCTCTCTCTCTCTCTCTCTACACTTCAGAAGAAATAAAGTTGGAAATATGACAGATACATAACAGACATTTCTAATATCGACCTGCCATCTTCTCAATTCCACCCAGACCGGGTCTACAGGAGAAAAAATACACAGTGCACAGTGTGAATTTAGGTTTTACATCTGTTTCAGTCAGGAAGAGAAAACATATAATATCCTCTTCGGATGTTTTACACACCATCCACTAACCTTGTTTTATTTGATCTCAGTCCTGCTCCTGGAAAACCCCAGAGCTGCACATTTTGGGGCCTCCCTCATCTAACACTCTCACCTCAGGTCTTGAAGCCTTTACATGCCCAGTTTTTATGTTTCTGAAAGATTATACTCTTATGCTTACAAAGGCTGGATTTGTTTGATCTAAAATAGGGTAAAAACAGTAATATTGCTCAATATTATTACAATTTAAAAACTTTTTTTTTTTGTTTTTACTGAAAAACATTTTAAAATATAATTAATTCCTGTAATGTGAAGCTGATTTTTCAGCATCATTACTCCAGTCTTCAGTGTCACATGATTCTTCAGAAATAATATGCTGATTTGCTACTCAATATTAATAAATTATTTATTCTATAGTAATAATGGTCCTTACTATAACACATGCTTATTTCAGGATTCTTTGATGAATAAAAGTTTAAAAGAACAGCAGCTACTAGAAATAATCTTGTATAACATTATAAATACAGTTACAGTAAATTTTGATCAATTTAATGCATACTTATTGAATAAAAGTATTATTATTTTAATGTTACTGAGCGCAATTGTTGATAATAATAGGAAGGGTTTCTTTGATCATCAAATCAAATTAACATAGATTTCAGAAGGATCATGTGATCACTGAAGAGAATGACGCTGAAAATTCAGCTTTGCGTCACAGGAATAAATTACATTTTGAAATGTATTCACATAGAAAACTGTTATTTTGAATTACACAATATAACTGTTTTTACTCTGTTATACAGCCTTGGGAAGTCTAACAGTCTCCTTTTGTTTAAAAAACATACAAACTTTTAACCAGTAAATCACTGTATAAATAAGCTAAATGTGCAGCGTTCTGGGGTCCTTCAGAAGCATATGTGGGATTTCGTGGGTTGTCTGTGTCATGCCGGTGTGATTTGGTTCATTGTTTTACTTAATAAACTCATACGGAGGGCTGGATATACCATGCTTTTATTCTTATTGTCCCGCATGACCCCGAGTCTTTCACGGCCGGCTGTGTAAGCTGCTGCCGGGCGGATCGATAATCCTCTCGGGGTTTATCCATACGTGCTATTCTAATGTCAGAGAGCAGGCCCCAATTGATAATGATAAATATTTTGCCGGAAGATTAGGTGAAGAGAGCGTGTCGTGGAGGAGCTCTATATTCCAGCACCGCTAACCTCTGGCTCCACGCGGCGGATCGGGACTCATCCATCCGTCTGTCAATGGCTGTCTTGTTGAGAGCATCAGTGAGTAAACACGGCGGACGGGGACGGCGCACCAGCTCTCGACAGAGACCCCCAGCGGACGCCCCCCTCCCATCCTCCGTCCTGCTGTTCCCACTTTGTCCTCCATCAATCACCGGCATTGTGTCCTGGATGTTAGATAGAGTCACTTAATATCCTCTTCTTCATCTGTCCGCTCCGGCGGCACATGATGCACCTGCGAGAGCCGAAGGACGTTGTGTACGGATGGGGGACGGGGACCCAGGGACTGGTACCCTAAATGTGTGTGTGTGTGTGTGTGTGTGTGAGAGAGAGAGAGAGAGAGAGAGAGAGAGAGAGAGAGAGTCCAAACATAACCTGATGTAAACACAGACATATGCATGAATAAATATAAAATGAAATAATAACAACTGTAAATTGTAATTAAACACCTGCTCCTCATGGACTACAAATGTTTTGGGGCTCCAAATTAAAACATAAAATGCTATAATAATAATAATAATATTATTATTAATGATGATAATAAAATGTTTAATTGTTTAGTTTATATAATGCCTTTCTGCAAACTCAATATCTGTTTACAATAAAAAAAGTATTTAATAAATATGATTAAATGATTAAAAAATAATAAAATGGTAGAAGTCTAGTTAAATAATAATAATAGTAACATTATTAACCTGCAAATGTTTTGGGATGCTAAATTTAAACCTAAAATGCAATAATAATAATACTTTTTATTTTATATAGTGGCTTTTTACAAACTCAAAGTCACTTTACAATACAAAAAGTATTTTAGGTTTTAATCGGATATTTATAGTCCATAAAGAGCAAGCTTATATGTTTAATTACTTGCCATTTAAAAATGCATAATGCAAAAGGCCTTTGTGATCTGCTAAAGTATTCTTTCGAAATATATTAATTTGGCAATATAAATGCATTATTGAGTTAATTGGCTGCAACTTGTTTAAATCCCATGTTGCTGTTAAAATATAAAGGGAAAAATAAAAGATGTTGACTTAATTGTCTCAATTTACAGGTATTTAAAAACTGCACAAAATAAATGCAAATAAAGAAAGAAATCAGCAGGGTGTGTGGATTCATAAAACAAGTTTACTAAATAAGCCAGGCTTATTTCAGTTAGTCTGACTTATTGTCACTTGATTTGGTTTCATAAAGTAAATTTACCATAACTCAAGCTCAGTCACTCTGCTGGGAAACTAACCTGGTCTGGAGCAGGCTAACTGTTAAGCTAAGCTGAGCTCCTCTAACTCTGACCAATAGGAATGCAATGATATTACCCCTGACACTCTCACATGAGACTCTGAATTAATTATCAGTCCTAAAATAAAGGTAGAAATTGCAACTTAAATAAATTAAATTAAAATGTAGGCTACAACTGACTGTAGCTTTATGTATTGTGTCAAAAAAAAATTAAGATATATGAAAACATTTCAGCCTTTCTCTCTGCTTTTATGACAGCTGTACCTTTTGTGGTTATTAGTAGAACATTAAAAATATTAAAATCTAAAATCGCTCCTTAAAGCATTAATAACACTAAATTAAAAGTTAAAATCACTTGATTAGAAATGACCACAGAATACAAGAAATACACATCAACTAATTTGATCTAGTAGCCTAATTAGGGCTGTATAAACCAGCTTACATTTCATTTACAGTTAATGCTATCATAACAATACACTTAACCCATATGCAGGATTAAAATTCTACGTGTCACATTTAATGTCCAACAACAAATATTTGATAAGAATTTATATTTTACTCGAAATGATTGCACTATTATTCTATTGCGTTCCATCTGTTTAGTGCGCATGCGCGCAGCAGTGCTCGTTCACTCGCGTCAGTCTCATCCCATCCCGACAGCAAAATGAATATATTTTCACGACTTTCTATCTATTTTCATGACTTTCTAACGTTTACATAAAAATACATGTAGTGTCTTTCATGAAATAGCCATCTGACCCGACTGAGGTTTCCCGCTGCGCCTCAATATTGACTCCTACAATTAGCATCAATATCAGAGCCATTAGTGATCATATTATTGCGGGATTGAAATCAAAGTGAATTCATAATGACTACAGCAAACAGCACGACACGGTTAAAGGGCGGAGCGATTTGAAAAATAGCCCTTTCATTTCATAAAGCCTGCTTAACAAATAATAAATTGACCTCTTAATAAATGGTGCAATGTTCAAACCCAGAGCAGCCGCTTAACTAATTAGGATTAAATTCCAGTATATTAGAACTCGCTAATTTGTCAATTAAAAAATACTTAGCGACCATGGCATTGAATTAAACATTAGACATATCTGAGAACCTCCCTATCTCAATGCATTCCCTTGTAAAAATGACAAAGAAAAAAAAACCTTGTGTGGCATTAATTGTTTCGTAATTATATATATTCTGGCTCTAAATTCGCTGCACTGTTTTTAATAAATGAAGAGATTCTATGAGAAAGGAAACGCTGTAATACATGTTCCCAGACTTCATCAGCGTGATTTATGGAGTTAAACAGTCACCTCTGAATGATGGTCTTTCATGTGCCCTCCGAGTTTAAGCCCCTGTTTAGAATGGAGACATCACCTTCCCGTCCCGGCCCAGTATTTATTTATGGAAGATTTTTTGACAGATAGGCAGCGCTGCCACGCGTGGATGGCCGCCCTCATTCCGCGCGCGGCTTGTTTACAGCGTCAACACCATTCCCACGGATTAAACAAATCACACACACATAGACCTAGAACAGGGGAGCAAGACAAACGGCCTTTCCACAGATCACCTTTCTGGCCTTTAGATATGAAGACCCTGAGATTTAGAGCAAACTAAAAAGTAGTATTTAAGTCCCCTCTTACTAAAAAATGTGTATGTTTAATTATTTTAATAAGAATGATGGTGATAATGTTATTATTATTATATTCTTACTGTATGAATATTTTTGTAATACACAATTATATTAATGCATAGGCCTTTATTTTTAATTGTATTATATAATAATAGTAATAATCTTCATATTATTCTTATTATATGAATATTTTTGTAGAAAATGTTAACATTCATTGTTACATGTTTATGCATCAACCATGATTAAAAAATATTATTATTCCTTAAAACCTTTTTTTTTCTTTTTTTTTTCAGTATAGAAAAATAGGTTGTTAAAAAAATAGGCTATTTAATATTAATGTTATCAACTTATTATAATAACACATTCTTCATATTGGTATGTTAATTACATACTAAAAGGATATTTTTGTTCAAATGATAAATTATGCTTTTTATAATAAAAACTTTCATCATCATCATCATATTTTTATTGTATGAAAGACATACTATACAAATATTTGTGCAACCACCACCACAACAAATATCAAGCAAATATCATGATGTAAAAATATAAATATGCCTAAAAGCTTTTTTGATGCAGTCAGGAGAATATACTATGCATTTTATAATAATAACAATAATAATGACATACCACTGTGTATGAATGTATCGGCTATTATCATAATGTAAAAATATACTTTTTTTTGGCTTCACTTTAGAAGAATAGGTTATGGGTTTTATAATTATAATAATAATATCCAAAAAACAATATTTTGTCTGTATTTAGGAGGACAGACAGTGGGCATACTGGTGTCTCATTGGCATTTCACAGTAAATGTGCACGGCCTCTGCTGCGGGAGATGTGAGGAGGAAACGCATCCTATCTGCTTCCATCAGATTTCACGACAGTTAGAGCTGCAGTTCATGACACATAATGTAATAGCAATGAAAGATTTCCACTGAACGGAGGGAGCCTCTCGAAGTAGGCCTAGATCAGGAAAATATTGTATAAATTTCTCTCTAATTTATTTCATCATTCCACATTAGGGACATATGAACTGTTCAAATTCGATAACAAGTACTCAGTTCAGTTCATTATGTAAGATAAATTAGACTTCGATAAAAATGCAGCAGTGCACAGTGGTTCCTTGAATGAAATGTAATTTGTGCGAGAATTTGTTTTATCTGTCACAAATATTCCCAATTAGCGAGTCTAATTATTTGATAGTTTCTGCAATTATGGCCTGAACTGGTGGATTTGGAACAG
>NW_020524459.1:22500-33866 GCF_003368295.1 Carassius auratus
ATGCATCATCTACATCTGTTAAGCATTATATAATGCTTCCCCTCATGACTTATTAATTCCAGGCAGTTATCATGAAATACTACCAAAACATGTCATATTCACGATGTGTACGGATCACCAGACTAGATAAGCCACCAAAGCAAACACATTGCTTCAATAATAGACCGAAAGAGCAGGATAAAGCTTACATATACAGACTCTCATATAAAATATCGCTCAGCGTTGGCCATAAAGCCCTTGCAGTAATGATCCCCACCATTTCATGGGGTATTACACCATAATGATGATGGTGCTGCCATTTGCATCCGAACCATCAGCCACCTTCATCTTTACCTCGCGCCACCAAATTTATAGAGCAACGATATAAAAAAAAAAAGCAGCCTGGAATAATATAACCCACGCTTAGTGTCACTGAGGGAGATTTATATATAAAAGACAGATCACACTGCCACAACCAAACCACGTATGCTGAAAGAGAAGAGAAAAGTGAAGAGGTAAAATAAAAAGATAAAGGTTGAAGTAGTGAAAATGGAGGCCGAAAGAGAAAAAGAGAGGGGTGTGGGGGGAGGGGGGGCGGATGGAGGAAATAAGCAGATGAAGATGTACACTAAAATCCTCCAATGACAGCCCATAAAAGATGATGGGGTTAGGATAGGGATTGGGGGAGGAGGAGGAGGAGTTGTCGAAACGTAAAAATGTCCCTCAAAAACAACACTCGCACACACGAGCTCCATAAAAGTGTTCCTCGGCAGATAATTCGCCACAAGCAACCTGTGTAAACAGCATATACACACACAAGCGCAAACACAAACAGACACACAACACTCTCTTCCCTCCTTCGTGCACAAACCCTCAGTGTATTTTACCATGGGAGTTAATGGGAATGAAATACCTCAGTGGATGAGTGCAGATGTGTTTGATACAAATAGTCATTTTCCTATTTGCTGGCTCATTGACTTTGATGAATGATGGGAGTTTGGGAGGACGCATGATGAATGGCAGCACCTTGGCTCCATTGCATGCCCTATTGATTCTCTTTCTTTATTACTGCTGCAACCCAGCTGCCTGATGCCGCTCTCTCTCTCTCTCTCTCTCTCTTTCTCTCTCTCCCTCTGGAAGAGAGGCGAGATGGAAGGTTTGGCTTTCTTTAGGGAGTGAGAGGGGGCAGAGGTGCTGTGTGTGTGATAGGCTGGCACAGTGGAAGGCTGCTTTTGAGCAGATATGTGGGTAGAGTTTAATCACACCGCTCGCAACTTATAGCAAGTTGCAAGTGCATGAGCACCAATTCAGGCTGATTTAGCAAGTGGCAAGGAACTTTGACTCACTAATACATTTCACTGGCATGAGTGAATGTTTAAAAATTAAATTCTGGGTCAAAATGACACAAGAGTTAAAATACGGAGATTAAAAATAAACACAAAATCTAACTTATCCCAAACATTTGAACAATAATGTAATTGTTCAAAAACATTAAAAAAAAAAAAGTCAGTATATCTGGTTTGGAGGCTGAGTTTCACTTTTAGCTTCCAACATTTTTTCATTGAATAATGCTCTGAAATACATCACACAGAATTAAATGAGTCTGAAAGACACGTGATAATCATGCTTTTTTGCATGTATATAGCATGCAATATAAATGTATGTTGTACAAATGGAAAAATAATTTAAATATGACACTTATTTCACACTTTCCATAGTTCTCTCAGACTTAATGTTAATTATCACAAAGGAACATTTCTCTTCTTGAATACCATTTTCACCCTCACATACATTTGTCTCTTTCAATCATGTCCACATCACCACACACACATTTGCTCTTGATTCTTAGCGAAATTATATTTTGATTGAAGGTAATTTGAGGTAAGACTGAAAGTGATGTGTAGGAGTAAGAGATTGAACTATTTCTCATTTTGATGGACAGGATATTTCCATGCTTATGTGAAGAGACTACGATAAAATAATTTCTCTACATGAACAGCAGAAATTAATAAACGTGTGCAATATTTTTCTAAACCCAAAGATGGATGTTATGACAACACTTTCTATAACTAACTCAAGAGTCACTGTATGAGAACATAAGTCCAGGCATGTGATATCAACCTCATAACAGCACACAGATACTTGTGAAAAATCTGGCTAATTATGGCTAATGAATCTTGCAAAAAAAAAAAAATGAAGGACTGAAGGAAGGACTACTGCCATATCTAAACACATTCGAAAAATACATTATTTTTCACATAATTTACATTATTACAGTACCTTTCTCCCCAGTCTGGCACAAATGGCTCGATCAGTTCCAGGTTTGATGAAGCCCCGCCTTCCGAAAAACGGAATGTGATGTGATTGGTTAACTGTACCAGTGTGTTGTGATTGGAAAACAGCTTAGACAGTGTTTCAGTACTTCCCCGCCCCTTGACAAAGCCTCAAGTTCCGTCTGCTCTGGTATAGTTAAGGATGGCGTTAATATTGCCAAATCAGTTTGAGCTGGATTTAGAACCCGAGAATATTGAACAAGAGGATCACACAGAACCTTTGCACACATGGATATTGCAAGACATATTAGAGTGTAAACTATATTGTTTTTTTATTTTTTTGGCTAAATTACAAATCTAGGATTTCCCAGTAACGGCTGTACACAAAGCAGCACTCTGCTCACAAACGCTGCTTTATCAGATATTACATGCAAGATTAAATGAAAATGACAGCAGCACTGCTTCTTCATCGTCTTCTTGTCTGATCAACTCAACCCAGCGTTCAAACCATGACTTTACCCCTCCCCTCCCCACCCCAAATAAACCATTTGAATTGTAGTAGGTGGGAATTATTTTAATGATATTCAAATGGGCCACTCTGTAAAATCACAAAACCCGGGAAACAATGCTGTAGTCCAAACGATCCATTCATTGTAGTTCTTGAAAAGAGTTTTTTTTTTCCTGAGCCTTCAAAATGTCCTCTCAGTTTGGTTCACTAGGCTACACAATCATGGGGAAGACTGCTGTCCAGTTGTCCAGAAGACAATCCAGAAGACAATCATTGACACCCCTACACAAGGAGTGTAAGCCACAAACATTCATTGCCAAAGAAGCTGGCTGTTCACAGAGTGCTGTATCCAAGCATGTTAACAGAACGTTGAGTGGAAGGAAAAAGTGTGGAAGAAAAAGAAGCACAACCAACCGAGAGAACCGCAACCTTATGAGGATTGTCAAGTAAAATTGATTCAAGAATTTGAGTCACAAAGAAAATGGACTGAGGCTGGGGTTAAGGCATCAAGAGCCACCACACAAAGACATGTCAAGGAATTTGGCTACAGTTGTTGTATTCCTCTTGTTAAGCCACTTCTGAACCACAGACAGCAGCATAGGCGTCTTACCTGGGCTAAGGAGAAGAAGAACTGGACTGTTGCCCAGTGGTCAAAAGTCCTCTTTTCAGATGAGAGCAAGTTTTGTATTTCATTTGGAAACCAAGGTCCTAGAGTCTGGAGGAAGGGTGGAGAAGCTCATAGCCCAAGTTGCTTGAAGTCCAGTGTTAAGTTTCCACAGTCTGTGATGATTTGGGCTGCAATGTCATCTGCTGGTGTTGGTCCATTGTGTTTTTTGGAAACCAAAGTCACTTGAACGCATTTACCAAGATATTTTGGAGCACTTCATGCTTCCTTCTGCTGACCAGCTTTTTGAAGATGCTGATTTCATTTTCCAGCAGGATTTGGCACCTGCCCACACTGCCAAAAGCACCAAAAGTTGGTTAAATGACCATGGTGTTGGTGTGCTTGACTGGCCAGCAAACTCACCAGACCTGAACCCCAGAGAGAATCTATGGGCTACTGTCAAGAGGAACATGAGAAACAAGAGACCAAAAAATGCAGATGAGCTGAAGGCCACTGTCAAAGAAACCTGGGCTTCCAGACCACCTCAGCCGTGCCACAAACTGATCACCTCCATGCCACGCTGAACTGAGGCAGTAATTAAAGCAAAAGAAGCCCCTACCAAGTATTGAGTACATGTACAGTAAATTAAAATACTTTCCAGAAGGACAATAATTCATAAAAAAAAAAAAAAAAAAAATTCTTAATGAGTATTCTTATTTGTTGAGTTTTGTTAAATGTGAGCCAAAATCATCACAATTAAAAGAATCAAAGACTTAAACTACTTCAGTCTTTGTGCATTGAATTTATTTAATACACGAGTGTCACAATTTGAGCTGACTTACTGAAATAAATGAACTTTTCCACAACATTCTAATTTATTGAGATGCACCTGTAAATAGATAGATAGCAACCACATAGCACACTGGCAAACACTGTTGAATCATGATTCCATGGAGTGCAAATGTGGTCAGATTCTAGCAGTTAGCTGAATACATCTTGTGTGTGTGTGTGTGTGTGTATCTGTAGTCCAGGCGGTCCAAGTCTGACAAGACTCAACACAAACTCAGAAAGGCTCCGTCACACAGTCTGCTCGGGTCACTGCTGTTGTCCACAGCAACGACAGGCAGCTAAACGCACCCCGCATTGTCAAACAGACACATCTGAAAGCTGAGAGGTGGACTGACTAACAGGCCTATTCCACAGCTCAGTGCTCCAACACACACACATATACACACACACACACACACACACATACACACACACACACACACATATACACACACAGCTAGCTTCTCTACACATGTTGCTATGTGATGTATAATCAAATTATTCATCAAACAATGTAACAAATCACACAGTAAAAACGAAACTATTTCTATTTCTCTACATTATGTTGTCAGTCCTTCAATAAAGATTTTTTTTTCCACTCACAATCATACGTTTTTCATGAAAGCATGTTTCATCTTCAGAGAACATCTCTCAGAGTATGTCTATATGTTCCAAGTACAGCTTAATTTCTTAATAAAATTAAACAAATCTCACAATTATGATTTATTTGTAAACTCTAACATGATTAAAGCAGCTTACATGCAAATAGGAGCATGGATGTGACTGATAATCTTAGTTACTAAGAATATGTTATTATGACAATAACACTTACATATAAGCGTATATTTGCTTTAAAAGTTGCAAAACAAGTGGCCATAAACTGGCATAAACAAATTACCATTTTGCAGAAACCTGCTGGTTCACATGGCTGTCAATCACTCTCTGACCCCCAGGAGTGGCTGACAGCGGGAGAGGGGTGGGATCGATGACTTGAGCTGATACAGAGTAATTAGCTAAATCACGGGAATCAAAATGACTATTGACCAAGTGTGCCTCTCTCTGACCACAGAAAGAGCATGAGAGCCTTTAAAAACACCTCACACCTAGAGACAGGCTGTCAGATGTAATCCGTCAGTTGCTAGTATTTCTACAGAAGGAGTTAAGAGAAATTTAAGACCTTGTTTTGTTGTTGGTCTCAGGACGTCTAATGAGTTGTGCTAGAATTCTGAAGAATTCATCAAGCTAATCTACTCTATACAGCTAACTCTCTGATGGTTTAATGTACTTCATATGTTCTGTAGTTACTTAGCATTTCCTAGTAAATAAAATGCCATTTTTGGTTTTTGGGTCAAGACACACCAAAAGTGAAAAGTGAAGTGACATACAGCCAAGTATGGTGACCCATACTCAGAATTTGTGCTCTGCATTTGACCCATCCAAAGTGCACACACACTGCAGTGAACACACACACACACACTGTGAACACACACCCGGAGCAGTGGGCAGCCATTTATGCTGCGGCGCCGGGGGGGAAGATTTGGGGTTCAGTGCCTTGCTCAAGGGCACCTAAGTCATGGTATTGCCAGCCCGAGAATCGAACCCACAACCTTAGGGTTAAAAGTCAAACTCTCTAACCACTAAGCCATGACTTCACGCTGCCATAGAAGAACGTCTTTGTCTAAATAGTTCCATAAATAAACTTTAAATCCAAAGATTAAAAAGAAAAGGTTATCTGTGGTGAAAGGAGGTTCTTCAGACTATAAAAAGGTAATAAAGAGATGGTTCCTTAAAGAACCTTTGAATGAATTATTCTATGTGGAACCAAAAATGGTTCTTCTATATCATCCTTGTGAAGAACCTTTAAGCAACTTTATTTTTGAAGAGTGTAGCTGATATTTTGTATACTGTACCCTATTTCATCAATACCATCATTAATGTGGAGAATACTGTATGTATAAATTATATACTCTATACACACACACACACACACGCATACAGTATGTGTGTGAGTGTGTGTATGTACATACAGAGAGTATATTCATATTCATATATACACTTCTGTTCAAAATTAAAAGTATGATCAAAAATTTATAAAAGTTTTATAAATAATACTTCTTCAGCAAGGATGCATTTTAATAATTAATACAAATTGTTTAGAAAAAAGTCACAGTAAAAACATAAAAATGTTTTAATAATATAATATATTAGTAGTATATTACTTTATTTTTTTATTAAATTAATGCAGCTTTGGTGAGCAAAACTATTACAAATACTGTAATAATATCTTGTATAAACTTGTATAAAATAAACAAGCCTTTCTATAGTGTATAGAATAATTTTAAATAGATTATTTTTGTAGAAAGCCATTATACCATAACTGACACATAAAACAATTTAAAAAGTCACAATATTTTATCTTTCACAGACACAACATGGGCCTGTTAGTACTTCGTCCATCAAATTTCTTTCAGTCCACTCCAGCAGTTAACGCAGTGATACATAAAAATTACCCTCACCAACCGAGAGCCCTTGTGTAGTCAGCCATTACAGTTTGACTGAAAGAGAAAAAAGAAATCAGCCTCCATCTCCGTACCCCCTGTGTACCCCATCTCTAAACTACAGCAGTGGTGGTGAGCAAGACACACAGGCAGTAATGAAGCGGCGTGTCATGTGGAGATGTAATTACCTCACTCTCCTGCTGGGTGTGCACTTCCTGGGTGAGAGGAAAGATGAATCACCAAAGTGGGAAAGCGCTGAACCCTCAAAAGTTTAATTCACCGGGCGCAGCGCAGCGCCTCGCTCCTCTCCTCCCCTCCCATCCTGCTGGCTGCTTTGGGGAGGGTAATGGTTTGGGCAGGCATTTAGCTAGCTGATAAATGATGAGTGTAGTTTTTGGTGCTCAGGATCCAGGAGATGTGTTTGTTCTGTACTCCTCCGTTTATGTGTGTGTGCATGCTCAAACTGCATGCTGGGAGTTATTGAGTCACAGCACATGGAAAGACACAAAAAGGAGGTGGAGGGGGATATAGAGGGGTAGAAAAAGAGAACGGTTCAACAAAGAGCAAATATTATAAAAGGACAAGTGAAAAAGAGGATATAAAGGGAAATGAAAAAGTGAGATTGACCAGTTTTTCACAAAAAAAAATTGAGTGACCGCAAACCTCTCTTAAAATTAGCCCACCTTCCTTTGACTTGAGATGAAGGAACTGTACTTCACTACTGTACTTCATGACCTGATCATTTATCATATAACAAATTGTTTATTTTATAATATACTGCATGATATATTATAAATAGAAAAAAAATTCAAAGTATGTTAATATATATTATTGTTTTATATACATGTATATATTTTTAAATATAATTTAAAAGTCATAGTTTAAATTGTAAAAATATATTAAGAAAATATAAAAATATAAAAAATGTGCAAGTGCATGAGCAGATCCATTCCCTCACTAGAAAAATGTAAAATTTTTCCACTTCCAAATTCCGCCTTGTAAATTGCAAATCCATTGGCGCGAGCGCAAGTGGCTCTTAAAGAGAATTGGAGATGAGAATCTGATTGGTTTATGGCACGTTATGCCAAAACACACGAGAATAGGGACAACCCTTTTAGACAATGCGCTGGGCGCACCAACTATCTTTCCTGTTAAACTAGCAAAAGTGGATTCGGACAATACAGTCCCTAAGCGCATTGCGTTGTGCTCTTTAGACCATGCGCTTAGATCGTTAAAATAGGGCCCATTGACTTTAGTCCAGGTTTTAGTTGGTCAATGGTGCAGTCTATTTCAGTTGCCTCAAAATAACAACGCACCAACAATGCATCTGAACACACCTTGCTTTCAGACCAGCAAGCCCATGAGCGCACAAATGGGCACAAATGCATTTCCTATTTAAACAACGTGGCACAGGACGTTAAAATGATTACTATGTCAGGCTGAACTAGCAAGAAACACTTGCATGGTACCACTTTTGCGCCAGATGTACTGTATGATAGAGCTTTTGATGTGTTGACAGTCAAAAAAAAAAAATAGAAAAAATAGTTTTGTATAATCTATGTTCATTTGCATCTAGTTTTGAAAACTGTATTTGGTGAGGAGACTGGATTAAAACAAACAAACACGTTTTTAGGTTCAATGTAGAGCCAGAACCAGCATTTTTCTGTCCGGAATGCACAGAATGACTTCAGATTGAGTGCTGGCGGCTGCAAAAAGAGGTAAAGAGAAAAAAAAGACAGATAAAAGAGAGGTGTAGAAAAGAAAGAGAGAGGGCAGGTGGGGGGTTATCGGGCCAGTGGGTGGAGATCAATTTCCCAACAGTCTATCATTCAAACAGCTCTACCCTATTCTGCTGACTGCACACTTTCAGCTCAAGTCAACCCATTTCCAACTTCCAAGTGTGTGTGTGTGTGTGTGTGCGTGTGTGTGTGAGTGTGTGCCGGCACTCATAACTACAGGTCTGCAGCGAACGAGGATCTGTCACGATGCTTTATTTCCTGAGCCAGCTAGCCAAGAAAGCGACGGCAAGAGAGAAAGAGAGATAAGGAGCTCTCAGGTGAGGGGAGCCAGTTCCACCGGCGTTCGCTCTGGGAGAGGGAGGTGGCAGAAAGCCGGTTGTGTCAATGCATTATGCATTAGAGTCTGTGCTCGACTGACAGCCCCTCTGCCGCCCTCGGCTCTAACAGGGCCGCCGCTAATCAAAGACGACACATCCGAATGTCCAGACACACACACACAGAAATTTACTAATCAAAAAGTGTATTTCCTAGAGGCTGTCTCCCAGGAGAAATCCGGCGGGGAGAAATTGGAATAATTTATTAGCTTACAAGTTTTGGTTGACAGTTAGCCCGGGGCTATTTATCTCAGTAATAGAGAACGTCTCCAATGTGGCAAAATTGACCAAATCAAACAGCTTTGATCAGAAAATGAATCTGGCAAGCTTGTCTGTCTTCACGCACCCTCGAGAAAAGCGGGAAACAAACAAATCCACAAAAAAAAAAACCAAGGTAGACAGGGAGGGAGGGAGACAGAGAGGCTATATAAAACAGATTCACACATTTTCAAGGAAAAAAAACTGTATGTGAGGATAAATAATGAGTTAAATACATTTTATGACCACAAGGAATATTACACCAGGCCTTGGTGATGCCATGACCTGGATACATTTATTTCAACCTGTCATTAAATCTCATCAGAGGGCCATTTTTACACTTAATTTATAATTTTCATGAACGTAACAACACTTTAGTCAGGGACTGTGTTACCACACAGAAAGAATTTTTGAGTTTGAAAAGATTTTCAGGGTATCTGCAAGTTTTTTTTTTTTTTACCTTTTATGAAGGTAAATGTAAAAAAATTTTAGAAAGGAAACATGATACGTCAACATCGTGGGTGTTTCCTCCGAAGGGGGGAAAGGGAAGTAGTGTCTCCTCAAAAAATTGGATGAGAAATAATCAATATTACAAACATAAATCACAAATATTAGAAATATGGCATTAAAAGTATAAATGTCACTAGTTTTTTGTAAAATAACGCTATCAAACAGCGACACCCACAGGTAAATCACAGCAGAGGCTTGTCTCCCTTCAGTCCATAGACTTTCAACAGAGACTAGGGTGTCTAAATTAATCGTTTCTTCGATGCATTGCGATGCAAACACGCTTT
Source organism: Carassius auratus (assembly GCF_003368295.1). Taxonomy (NCBI): domain Eukaryota; kingdom Metazoa; phylum Chordata; class Actinopteri; order Cypriniformes; family Cyprinidae; genus Carassius; species Carassius auratus. The sequence goes on from NW_020524459.1 coordinate 32,356, forward strand.
CGGTTAAATAATACACCATAACCGTTTATAACGTACTGATGCTTTTCTGACGTCATTTGTTGCATACGTGCTTTGTCGAGGTAGCATACATTAGGCACGTTCAGCTTGAAGTGCCACTGCACAGAATGTTTAGTGTATGACATCAAGTACTGCAAGAGAGATAAGAGAGCAGACAGATCCTATGCTTTTGCGTTTGATGTCATACACCATTGACCATGGACCATTGACACCCCCAACTGAGATTGTAGATAGAGTGTGAATGGTCCATTTGAGAGATAGGTGGCAGTAATGCACTATAAGTCTGCGATCTGCCATAAAGCAAGAAGAAGAAGAAGACGCCTCAAGCACCTGCTGCTGAGAAAGTGCACAACAGGATGGCACTAAAGAGAGATCGCACATTGACAGTTCGCACATTGCGTGAATCAGAGGTAAAAAAACAATATAAATACTGGTCAGTTATTGCACAGACCAATCGTTTTGTGTCTTTACACATCATCATTTTTTTAATGTTTTAGCCGGGATTCCCATCCACTTCCATTATAAGACTGATAGACTGCAACGGTTTGAGCTAAAATCTTGGTTTGTGTTCTACTGAACAATCAAAGTCACCTACATCTTGGATACCCTGGGGGTAAACAGATAAACATCACATTTTCATTTCTGGGTGAACAATACCCTTAATACCATTGCTGAAATTAATACTTTTTAATACCTGCATTTGTTTTCAGATTTTCTAGTAAATTTCACAATTATAAATTTCAAACACAAAGAAACAGCAAGTAACACTGAAAGAAAATAATAAAAAACCTGAAATTGTATTTTCTTGTCAAATTACCTCTATTTATCTTCAAAAAGTAATTATTTGCAGTTTATGCAAGCTTTTTTTGATAGCAAATCTCTTAGTACGAAAAATTTGTTTGAAGTTTGAGTAAATATTAATACTGCCACTCGTTTTAAAGGATGTCCATGAACCGTTCGGACAGAAAACAGCATATGACAACCTTCAGACACGCGCCACGGGCTTCACTTGTGAGGGACGCTCGGAGCAAAAGGGGAACAAATTCGGGTCGAGCACCACAACAAATGCCATGGCAACTGCTTTTGACAACATCACAAGCAGCCTCAATACACGGCAGACAGACACGCTCATTTGCGATGGAGATTGACGGTTCAAAGGGTCTTGATTTTGACACTGAAAAGGAAACAAATATTCTCACATGTTGATCTAGTTTAATTAGAGCTGTGCGCTTTGATGCATGCTTGTCAAGGGCTGCTTGATGTTGCATCAAGTGAAGTTAAATGCGTCTCACTCAAGATGACCATGCACGCATTGACAGAAGAGAAGTTTGTGTGGGCCTGCCTTTGGAATGCAACATGCAAACAACCTTCATGCAAGGACGCTTCAACTGCTTATGGCATATTAACCCGGCTTCAAACATTATTTGCTTTGAAATTACGAAAAATGTGTAATGTTCTATCATACCCTTCAAAATAAAGCCATTATTGATTAA
>NW_020524460.1:0-91016 GCF_003368295.1 Carassius auratus
ATGCACCACACATACACTTCCACAGCATGACACTTCATGTCATTCCACACAGTCTCGTGTGAGATTCCAGAGCATAACCTTGTCATGTTTTGATCTAACCTAAGGTCATTTTTGAAAAACTAAAACTACACTGTATAACTCCTTGTTTCTTCTCTTGTCTCTTACAACAAAAGAAGGATCGTGACAGAGTTACTTAGCAACAGCTGTGAGAAGCATTGAGATTGAAATGTTAACAACTCTGTGTGAATCAAATAAACTGTCAACAAAGTGTCAACAGCTGACACTTGATGTGAGTTTTGATTAAAGTCAGTACATTCTGCTTTCAGTATTTTTTTGCGGTTTTACTAGCATAAATAGTTTTGCTGTCCCTAGTTAAGGTGCTGACAGTGATTTAATTTAAGTTGCTGCAGTGTTGTTTGGCTTAGTTATTACTGCTTTACTGCAGTATTCAACTGTATCAAGGGATAGATCATGTGAGCGCCATTGTCTGCATTTCCTTTGGTGGTTACCTCACTACATTGCTGTTTAGTTGAACTTTGATTTGAACTTTGTGTATGATTGTGTGTAATGCACTGCTCCTAGCACATAATGAAACTGCAAAAAATAGAAGTAAAATACACTTCCCAAACATTTCTACTGATCTTGGCCTTGACCTTGTTGAACCATGCCATCCAATGTGTTCAACAATGTGTTAAGTCAACCTACAAATGGCTTATTTAGACCTGAAACAGATTTTACACAAGTAAAATAATTCCTGATAATTCTCTGAAATGTTTCTGACTACGATTCGACAATGAAGTTAGTGTTACATTTTCTACTTTTTTTGCATAAATGTCTTATTTTACAGTCTTTTTTCAATTTCAGGCCAACAACTACTACTTACTGTACCTCATAACACATCCATGTAATATCACAAACATCTAGGTTCACACACCAAAATTCGGAAGGTTAAGATGGTTTAATTGGCCCAATGAGGGAGAGAGTGGCTGGAACATGAATTTTACAGAGGGGGAACCCTCATGTAAGTGGTAAGAAAAAAATGAATGGATTACTAGAAAAGTGTGCAAGGAGCACTTCTCTTAATAACATTGTGTCTACACTTTATTATAATGAGAGGATTCGTGAGCTTGTACCTCTCAGCAGTCACCACTGACCAAATGGTAGCATGGTAGCACTGCAAAGACAAGTTGTAAATAGAAATATCTGAAGCTCAGATAAACACAAATACACACTGAAGTGTTAAATGCTAAATATGTTTCACCATATTTTTTGCAGCTTCAAATGAAGGTGCCCTCTTTTGAGGGTGCTTAGCTCCTCTAGCAACCTTTTAGACCATACCTGGATAAAAAAAGATGATTATATACAAATAATTACATTTGTAATGACTATATCAAACATATTTTAGGTTTGAAAAAAACATCAATATATTTTGAGAAACTAGCTGTATGATAATACAAATTTTGATGCCTATCAATATTCTCTATCTCTCTCTCTCTCTCTCTCTCTCTCTTTCTCTCTCTCTCTCTCTCTATATATATATATAAGTATATTTACAATTGCAACATTCTGGAAGCTTATCTCTCTACAACAAATTCCTTGTACCGTATTTTTTTGGACTAGAAGTCGCACCTGAGTATAAGTCGCATCAGTCCAAAAATAGGTCATGACGAGGAAAAAAAACATATATAAGTTGCACTGGACTATAAGTCACATTTATTTATAGAACCAAGAACCAAGAGAAAACATTACCGTCTACATCCGCCAGAGGGTGCGCCATCTGGCGGATGTAGACGGTAATGTTTTCTCTTGTTTTTTTTTCTCTCGGTTCATGTGAAATTAATTTTGATAAATAAGTCGCACCTGACTATAAGTCGCAGGACTAGCCAATCAATGAAAAAAAGTGCGACTTATAGTCCGGAAAATATGGTATGCTCAAGCATACTTGGCAATAAAGCTCTTTCTGATTCTGATTCTGATGATCATGAGCCCCTTTCACACTGTGATTACGGGAAAATACACGGGTAATGTGTCCCGGCAATTCTTCCCATGTAGCTAGATTTTGCACTTTCACACTGCCAGTGATTACCCGGAATATGTGCGTGCATTCACACACAACCCGTAAAGGTCCCGTAAAGACACGTGACATCAGGATGTGATGAGTAATGTACATCAGCAATGTATGAGTCTAAAACACTACGTACATTAACTTGTACCCACAACGCCAAGCTCAGGGAAGTGCAGGCCAGAATCATGGTGAGCGCTAAGTACTAACTCTACAATTTCCATGGGAGTTGCCCCAGGCACGTTAGATGGCTGTCCATGACATCATCCCTTATGGCCAAAGGCCTAGGCTACATACCCAATGTACTTGTTAGGGCCTCGACCCGGGGTAGAACTCAAGGCTTGGAATCAAGAAAGATTCCTTTAAAGGGATACAGCAAAGAGCCTAGCATTTTATGCTAAGTCTTGCCTGTCACACAGGGGCTACCACTACCAACTCATGAAAGGGCACAAAGCAACCACGCGAAGCCCTTACCATATAGGATTTTTAGAAAGAATGCAGAGTACTAGTGTGCAAACTTACCACATTGTGGATTTCAGAAAGTGTGCAAAGACTTTACGTGCACACTTACCATAATATGGATTTTAAATACTGTTCTAAAGCGGGGGGTCTCGTGGCACTTTGATATAGCAGCTCATAGATGGAATGGTGCATCCCAAAACAAAGTATATATAGAATGGATCATACTCACCAACCCTGGCTCTCGCGCTGGAGCCCCACTCAAGAGGAGACCGTAATGCAGGAAGTTCCAACCTAAGCTCGGTCAGGTGGAGAGCTGGTGGTTATAGGGGAATTAAGAAGATGTAAAAAACCCCAAAGGGAGCGACCAGATAGTATCACTCCAATCCAGACGAAAGTGATGACACTTTGTCTGGATCACCTCCCTTTGCCTATCCTCCTTTGACCAATGATTCCTTCTACACCTACCTGCAGGGGAGGAGCACAAGCCATGACACTAGCCTTCTGTGCCCATCTCTGATCCTCAGACCGAGACGGACCAGGACCCATATGTTGTTCGGGCTCAGACCTGGTTGTTAATGAAGGACTGAGGCTGCTGAGCGTGCCTTCACTTCCCTGAACGTCTCGACCACTGTCTCAATGGAGGTATCAAAAAATTCGGAAGGCGAGACCGGAGCATCAAGAAGAAAGCCTTACTTTCTTCCAGATATCTGCCAGGGCGGTGCAACTCGATATTCCATAATCGTATACTGGAATGCATAAGAAAAACGACCTCTTCCATTTCTGCTTTATCTCTGTAAGGAGATCAGGAAGAAATGGAAGACCCACTGAGCTGGAGGGCTATGGCCAGAAAGATAACGCTCATCGAGACAACCTAATGGCATTACCTTCTTAGCACGTTTCCACGGCAAGTCCAACCTTCGACAACCTTCCTCGGAAAGAGAGACAACCGAGAGCAGAGACTTTTTTTTTACGCTTACAAATGCATGCAAATTGCCCCCCACAAGGACATTACATGCATGCTCTTAGCCTAAACAACCAATGCAGAGATTATGTGTGTCATCGGGTATCAAATAACGATGACATGGATACACACATCCTCTAAACGTTTTGCTAGTGCTTGCTTTACAAGGTTTTTTATGTTTTATTGTGAAAATTTTTCAAGCTGAAGTGCAGCATAAACAAAAGTAAATTACTGATAGGGAGAAATTTACCGTTAGATCCATTACATGTTCTCACCACGACACAATGCGCAGCATGCATTCAACTCCTGCAGGAGATAAACACGCTCCTCCCACTTGCTAGATTGTCACAGAAATCAAGCGCAAGCAAAAACTGCTGCTGCGTGTGCATCGCTATTCCCGTGAGAGGTGAACGCACTCATGTAAATGTTGCTACAAACTCTGGTAAATAGTGGAATACTCACATCCCCTCTGAGTCTTGCGAATGCATCACAATGAGCGCAGCAGAGTGCATCCAACTCCCTCGAGAGCTGAAAGCTTGCGCTTGCTCTTCACTACACACACACACACCACATTATGCGAGCCGTGTGAACTGCAGGTATCAGAGCAAAGCCTCTGTCAAGAAACATGCACTCCTAGACGCTGTACACTTCAAGACAAAACAGTCAATGAAAACGAGGAAGAGGACGACGTGTTCTCCCAGTGCTTATTTATAGTCGCACAGGTAGTGATTTCAGGGGCTGTCGCCGGCCAACTTGTTGGTGTTTTTTCAATATTTGTTTCAGACACAGGTCATGACGAGGTGTTCCCCATAGCGCTCCCTTGAAGACGCAGTTCAAAGTTCCCTTGAAAGGGAACTGTATTTTGTAAAGGTAGTAGGTTTGTGTAATAAAAGTATTCTGTTGCACCATTTGAGTCACAACCATACAGAGGTATGTTAGAATTACTTGAGCCCTCTCTTGATTACTCTCTTGAGCCCTCTACTCTGCAGCCTTTGTGTTGCCCACATATAAAAGTCTCTGGGTGCCTATTTAACGGATCACAGCCATAGATGCTTTCATGTGCTGTAAAGTGTAATTTTAAAGCCTTAGATTACCTGAGAATTGCCAACAAGAATAGTTTGATTCTGAATGCTGCCACAAAACCAATTCCAACAACAGTGTGGGCATTTCCACTGCTCAGCTAAGTAAGTGTCAGAAGGAAAGCCCATCTGCCAACTGGTGGCTCGTCCGGGATCCTTATGGAGATTATCGTTGCATTATCTCTATCCAGTTTTGCAGATAGACCCATATGCACTGATGTTCTGAGATCAGGGACTCAACAGGTGTCTGGTGGTCGCTGCTCCCTCTTTCATGTTGATTGCTGATGTATTCAACCGTCTCGTTCAAAGCACTTGGTTAATTAGAACTCTGAAGTGTGATGATTCATACCTTTTCCTTTGCCCCCCTCAGTCATTGTGAAGGACAGCTCACTAAATGAAAATTGATTAATTAACATGGATGACTTTATTCAGCTACATTTCTCCTACAGTCTTCTGTGGGAATGTTAGAAAAGTCCAGCTTGCCTCTTGTCCATCTTCTCTTGACCCAGTTGCAGGTATTGATTTAAGATAACAAACAGCCACATTGATGGCTCAATTCTCACCAAATAACTAACTACTGCTACTCTGAGTTGTCGTGATCAATTAATGAGGATAATGAATGGTCTTGTCAGCCTGCCCGATGTTTTTGGGTCTTGTTGTCAACACAGCAAATGCTTTTTATTTGTAATCGAATACATTCCTCATGTGACTTGGACTAATTATGCTTGCCTTTTCTTTTGAGAGTTCCAGGAACTGGAATGCCAAGACCTAAACAAATCCCCTGAATATTTATGAACCCCCATGGTCCCAAATGAGACAAAAAAGGCTTTGAACAATCGACTTTTTAACATTTCATGATTTACTCTCCTTTTCTGAACATAATTAAAAGTGGATTGACAGTAATAGCTATAATTATAATAATTATAATTACAATAATGATTATACTTCTTAGAAGAGAGGCGAGTGGAACAAAAGCAGTTCTTTACAATATGGGAAAGCGATTAAAAAAATGGGCTTTTCTCAAACGTGGCTATATATATATATCTGCAGCTCCAGTCTTATCTGGTTCACACAGTGAGGGAAGATGCTTGTAATGTAGTGTTCTTGTGGATATCCATATGTTCTCTCCAAACTTTGACATGCAGAATATTTAATGTCTGACGGCTATAATATGCTCAGATTCACCACAATCTTCATTCAGTTATATTAACAAAAATGCAACTGGTTTATGCATTTTGAAATAGTTAAGTCCATTTTTTAATGGATTTCAATTTATATGCCACTACCAGTTTACTCTATATGGTATAATACAATTTGATTAGGGCGAATAAATGTATACACTATTTTTTTTATGTAATATTTATTGAAAATGTTTGCAATATTTTAAATGTAAAATTGCACAAAACCATTACCAAGGCTGGTGATGGCTACTGAAAATAATACATCTGGTACCTGATATTTCAAACAAATTACTCTCTTGGCTCTGACCTTAGGCCACAATGCATGCTTGATATCTAGGCTATGTAAAGAGTAATATATATTAATCTTTATCTACAAGAGAACATAATCGATGGGTTCTTCAGTATGTCCTCAATTAAACTGATGCAACCCTTCTGTGTTGATCTGAGCTGTGGCTTCTTTAGAGTTCATGCCAAACATTTAATCTCTTCCTCCTACACAGGATAGAAGAAATACAGGTTAATCTGAGCTCATCGGCTGCTGCAGACACAAGATTTGATGTTCTGACTGGGCCAGCCAGTGATTCATGAATGAACAAGTGTGAATTACTTTAAAGGGGTCAAATGATGATGATAAAAATAACATTATTTTGTATATTTGGTGTAATAAAACGTGGTTTAGGGTAAAAAAAAAAAAAAAACATTATATTTTCCACGTAACGTACATTATTGTTTCTCCTCTATGCCCCACCTTCTGAAACGTGTCGATTTTTAATCAATCAATCACCTTTATTTATATAGTGCTTTAAACAAAATACATTGCGTCAAAGCACTGAACAACATTCATTTGGAAAACAGTGTCTCAATAATGCAAAATGATAGTTAAAGGCAGTTCATCATTGAATTCAGTGATGTCATCTCTGTTCAGTTTATTGTCTGTGCATTTATTTGCAATCAAGTCAATGATATCGCTGTAGATGAAGTGACCCCAACTAAGCAAGCCAGAGGTGACAGTGGCAAGGAACCGAAACTCCATCGGTGACAGAATGGAGAAAAAAACCTTGGGAGAAACCAGGCTCAGTTGGGGGGCCAGTTCTCCTCTGACCAGACGAAACCAGTAGTTCAATTCCAGGCTGCAGCAAAGTCAAATTTTGCAGAAGAATCATCTGTTTCCTGTAGTCTTGTCCCGGTTGTCCTCTGAGACAAGGTCTTTACAGGGGATCTGTATCTGGGGCTTCAGTTGTCCTGGTCTCCGCTGTCTTTCAGGGCAGTAGAGGTCCTTTCTAGGTGCTGATCCACCATCTGGTCTGGATACGTACTGGATCCAGGCGAATGCAGTGACCCTCTGATTTGGAAAAAGACTGGACCTGGTGGCCACGGTGACCTCGGAACAAGAGAGAAACAGACAAATATTAGCGTAGATGCCATTCTTCTAATGATGTAGAAAGTACGGTGTTATGTGAAGTGTTTCCGGTTCCGGTTTACCTAATTAATGCAGCCTAAAAATTCTTTAACGGATTTGGATATTAAAAGCATATTAGTATGTAATGTGTATGCCAGGTTAAAGAGATGGGTCTTTAATCTAGATTTAAACTGCAAGAGTGTGTCTGCCTCCCGAACAATGTTAGGTAGGTTATTCCAGAGTTTAGGCGCCAAATAGGAAAAGGATCTGCCGCCCGCAGTTGATTTTGATATTCTAGGTATTATCAAATTGCCTGAGTTTTGAGAACGTAGCGGACGTAGAGGAGTATAATGTAAAAAGAACTCATTCAAATACTGAGGTGCTAAACCATTCAGGGCTTTATAAGTAATAAGCAATATTTTAAAATCTATACGATGTTTGATAGGGAGCCAGTACAGTGTGGACAGGACCGGGCTAATATGGTCATACTTCCTGGTTCTAGTAAGAACTCTTGCTGCTGCATTTTGGACTAGCTGTAGTTTGTTTACCAAGCATGCAGAACAACCTCCCAATAAAGCATTACAATAGCCTAACCTTGAGGTCATAAATGCATGGATTAACATTTCTGCATTTGACATTGAGAGCATAGGCCGTAATTTAGATATATTTTTGAGATGGAAAAATGCAGTTTTACAAATGCTAGAAACGTGGCTTTCTAAGGAAAGATTGCGATCAAGTAGCACACCTAGGTTCCTAACTGATGACGAAGAATTGACAGAGCAACCATCAAGTCTTAGACAGTGTTCTAGGTTATAACAAGCAAGGTTATTACAAGCAGAGTTTTTAGGCCCTATGATTAACACCTCTGTTTTTTCTGAATTTAGCAGTAAGAAATTACTCGTCATCCAATTTTTTATATCGACTATGCATTCCATTAGTTTTTCAAATTGGTGTGTTTCACCGGGCTGCGAGGAAATATAGAGCTGAGTAACATCAGCATAACAGTGAAAGCTAACTCCATGTTTCCTGATGATATCTCCCAAGGGTAACATATAAAGCGTGAAGAGTAGCGGCCCTAGTACTGAGCCTTGAGGTACTCCATACTGCACTTGTGATCGATATGATACATCTTCATTCACTGCTACGAACTGATGGCGGTCATATAAGTACAATTTAAACCATGCTAATGCACTTCCACGGATGCCAACAAAGTGTTCAAGTCTATGCAAAAGAATGTTGTGGTCAATTGTGTCAAATGCAGCACTAAGATCCAATAAAACTAATAGAGAGATACACCCACGATCAGATGATAAGAGCAGATCATTTGTAATTCTAAGGAGAGCAGTCTCAGTACTATGATACGGTCTAAATCCTGACTGGAAATCCTCACATATACCATTTTTCTCTAAGAAGGAATATAATTGTGAGGATACCACCTTTTCTAGTATCTTGGACGGAAAAGGGAGATTCGAGATTGGTCTATAATTAACAAGTTCTCTCGGGTCAAGTTGTGGTTTTTTGATGAGAGGCTTAATAACAGCCAGTTTGAAGGTTTTGGGGACATATCCTAATGACAATGAGGAATTAATAATAGTCAGAAGAGGACCTATGACTTCTGGAAGCACCTCTTTTAGGAGCTTAGATGGTATAGGGTCTAACATACATGTTGTTGGTTTAGATGATTTAACAAGTTTATACAATTCTTCCTCTCCTATAGTAGAGAATGAGTGGAACTGTTCCTCAGGGGGTCTATAGTGCACTGTCTGATGTGAGACTGTAGCTGACGGCTGAATGGTTGCAATTTTATCTCTAATAGTATCGATTTTAGAAGTAAAGTAGTTCATAAAGTCATTACTGTTGTGGTGTTGGGAAATGTCAACACTTGTTGAGGCTTTATTTTTCGTTAATTTAGCCACTGTATTGAATAAATACCTGGGGTTATGTTTGTTTTCTTCTAAAAGAGAAGAAAAGTAATCAGATCTGCTTTTCTATAGGATATGCTACTTTCCCGCCAAGCAATACGAAATACCTCTAGTTTTGTTTTCCTCCAGCTGCGCTCCATTTTTCGGGCTGCTCTCTTTAGGGTGCGAGTATGCTCATTATACCATGGTGTCAAACTGTTTTCCTTAACCTTCCTTAAGCGTAAAGGAGCAACTGTATTTAAAGTACTAGAAAAGAGAGAGTCCGTAGTTTCTGTTACATCATCAAGTTGTTCTGAGGTTTTGGATATATCAGGAAGATAACTTAAAAAGCAGTCTTTTGTGGTAGAAGTGATGGTTCTTCGATACTTGTAACAAGAAGTAGAATTTACAATTTTGGCTATATGAAGTTTATACAGAACTAAATAATGATCTGAGATATCATCACTTGGCTGAATAATTTCAACACTATCAACATCAATTCCATGTGACAGTATTAAATCTAGAGTATGATTTCGGCAATGAGTAGGTCCTGAAACATGTTGTCTAACACCAATAGAGTTCAGAATGTCTATAAATGCTGATCCCAATGCATCTTTTTCATTATCGACATGGATATTAAACTAACTATTAAAACTTTATCTGCAGCCAGAACTAACTCGGATGTAAAATCACCAAACTCTTTAATAAAGTCTGTATGGTGCCCTGGTGGCCTGTATACAGTAGCCAGTACAAACATAACAGGGGATTTATCATTAACATTGGTTTCTCTGCATAATGTTATATGAAGCACCATTACTTCAAACGAGTTATACTTGAAGCCTGCCCTCTAGGAAATCCTGAAAACGTTGTTATAAATTGAAGCAACTCCTCCCCCTTTGCCTTTTAGAAGCGGCTAATGTTTATAACAGTAATCTTGGGGGGTGGACTCATTTAAAATAATGTAATCATCAGGTTTTAGCCAAGTTTCTGTCAAACAGAGCACATCTATATTATGATCAGTTATCATATTATTTACAAAGAGTGTTTTTGTAGAAATGGATCTGATATTCAATAAGCCAATCTTTTTCATTTCTTTATCCATATTGCATTTGTTTTTTATTTGTTGAACCTCAATTAAATTGTTAACCTTAACTTGGTTTGGAGGTTTTTTGTATTTTCTAGTTCGGGGAACAGACACAGTCTCTATAGTGTGATATCTAGGTGAAAGAGTCTCTATGTGTTGAGAATTAACTGACCTCTGTGACGGGAGGCAGCTAGCAGACGGTCGGTTTAGCCAGTCTGTCTGCTTCCTGACCTTTTACAAGGCTTGTCCTTCTGACAGCAAGGTGTGCTCTGATTGGCCAGCTTTACAGTGCATTGTGTTCTGGTCAGAACACCGGCATGACAGGACAAAAACAATAAATACCCATTACACACAAGGCAGTTGTTGCATCCAGTGGGAACATAATTACTGAATATAATGACTTATACTGTCTTTTTACACATTGCATTGCATATCGTGCCATGTAAACATAAAACCATGTCTGCATTTTGTGATCGGAGAAATGACATGTGCTTCTCTACGCTGCTCAAAAATCATGTTTGAATCATCAGTGGCAAATCCTTTACATATGTAAACCGACTGTCCTTGCAAAGAGTGAGGAATGGTCAGTGGCTTGAATTAGGGATTGGCCGGGGGATTAAGTGAGCGCCAACCAGTGGCTATAACGAGGAATGGCTAGCGGATTTGACAAAGGAGTGGCCGGTGGTTACGGTAGCCACATGTGATGATCCTAGGCTGGACTCCACTTCGTCCACAGTGAAAGCCGATCCGGCAATCCACAGCACAAAGTTGATGTATTTCCTTATCACGGATCAGCTCTAGGCATGACAAAGTGAAAATAGTGCTCTTTTGGTAGGCCAAACAAGGTAGTTTTGCTTTCACAATGAAACACACAGCTTCTCCGCGAAATGGCAACAGAAAGAATAAAAGGTACGCCTTCTTTGTGTGAACATTTGGGTGTGTTTTGCAAATCTTCCCACATAGTGATGTAGAGATGTGGGGGCTTGTTTAAACAAGCCGTTTTAGTGGGGTGTGGAGTCTTAACTTTCCTCACAATTGCAAGTTTATATCTCTCAATTCTGACTTTTTGATTACTTTTCTCAGAATTGTGAGTTATAAAGTCCAATTACAAAAGAAAAAAAAAACAACAACAACAGCTTTTTGCATGTTACAAAGTCAGAATTACAATTTTGAGAAAAAGTGTTGTTTATATCTCACAACTCTGACTTTACTCAGTATTATGATTTTTTTCCCTCCTCAGAATTGAGTGTCTTTCATGCAATTTTGACTTTTTTTTCTTGCAATTCTGAGGACAAAAGTCACAATTGTGAGACAAAAAGGCAGAATTGTAAGATAAAAAAGTTAATTAAGTAAATTAAAAAAGGCAATTCTCAATTTGTATTTTTTATTTTTTTTATTCAGTGTCGGAACGGACTTCCATATAGTAGCACTATGCTTGTCTGTGTTTGTAACATTTCAGACTAGAGTTTTTGAGCAGTACGGATTAGAAGCAGAGTGAATTGAGTCAAGTTGTGTCATTGTGCTGATATTCAGTACAAAATCATTCTTGCTTTTTGTGATTTTGATAAATATCACCTGACAAATATGTGTAGGACATTTTATTTTTCTCTTTCAGTCAAACACTGAATATTTGAATTGAATAGACATTCCATTCCATTCCATCTAAAAATGGATGTTCAGTGTTGGTGAGAGTGTTGGAGAGAAGCCAAACCATCCAGAAATTCTGGAAGACAAGGGTGAGATGTGTTAGTAATGTAGCATGAAATCAGTAGGGTAAATAAAGCTGTCTGTTATCTCTCTACCATATGACGAGACAGGAGCCAAAGGATTTAATAGGACTTATTCAAGAGGGACCTGATGCCTGCAGGAGAATGCAAACGTCTTTCTGTCAGAAATTGTCAGATAGCTCCTTACTTTCTCTCCTGGCTTTCTCAGTCCACTCTTAATTCATCACAGATAGACTGCATAGATATGTGATTTAGTTTGCATGACTTGTCCATCTTGAAACAGTTTTCAACATAGCTGACATAGTGCCATTGCACATTTGTTGCATGTAAATATGTCACTTCTGGTCACAAATAATTGTTCTCTGCCCTGTATTTATGGAATTAATTGAGTCTCGGTACCAGCAGGGATTGTAGGTGGGGGGAGTGAGTGTATAGTGCTTGCTTCCACCTTAAATACCATAAATGAGGTGAGACACTTGAGCAAGGCTCCCCAGGTGCTGCAACAAAAATGGCTGCCCACTGCTCTGGTTGTGTGTTCACGTGTGTGTGTTTGTTCTCTACTCACTGCTGTGTGTTTCACTTTGATGGGTTAAATTCAGAATGTCAGTTTTTTTTAAAGATTACTTAATAAAAAATAAAACAAAATCATGTAAAATATAAATGGATATAAAAAAGACCATTTATTCCACCACAAAACATCATAACATGATTATCTATTTTTATTATTGTGCTGTAATCCAATTTTTCAGATTCCATATGATTGCATTGTGTGAGGAACAGAACCAAATAAAAGTCTTTATTCAGTGATACTCTTTTAGCAACTGCAAGAATTCCTGCACTTGTTAAAAATGACAAATTTGGCACAGCAAGCAGTGTTACAACAAGCTTGTGTGTCCGTTTGGGAATAGGGATTATATATATATATATATATATATATATATATATATATATATATATATATATATATATATATATATATATATATATATATATATATACACAGTAAAAAACTATATCAACTATATAAATACAAATAAATATGCATAGCTATATTTTAGATGTTGCCAGAATGGTTTCTAGATCTTTTACCCAAGTGTAAAAAAATTATGTTATGTATAAACAATGAGATCAGGCGGCAAGACCATATAACAGGGTTCCCAGATATCCATGACTATTTCAATCATTTTTGATGAGACCCTATATCAAGTGCTCTATAGAGATTCTTACAACTTCTTACAACTTCTTACCAATGAAATAATTCTGATTTAAAACAAAGAACAGAGATCTGAGCAAAGCTATAAAAAAATAAAATAAAAAATAAAATACATACAATTTTTTTTTTCCATGACTACAGAAGCCTTGTTTATTATCAAGATTGGACTAGGCACTTTAATTGTGATTTCTTCCAGGATTACAATGGTCCAATGCATAGGGCAAAAGTGGTCACTAAATGGATGGATGAATATGAAACTTTTGTCAGAATGACTATATGGGGGTTGTCCTTGAGAGCCCCAATCACCTCTGAGAGTATCAGAAAAGGCCAATAAGGCCTTTAAATATAAGGCCGGCCGCGTGCATGCTCTACTTCAGCATTGTTCTTTGGAGCTGATGCTGAAACAATTCTTATATGAGAAGTGAGCTGTTTGTTCCAACCACCTCAATCACAACTGGATATACAAGACAGTTAGCAGCCTCTCTCTTCAGTGCACAATGTGACTGATCGGCTGCTTTCCCTTGATTATCATCATCACCCTGTCCCTTAGTTGCCACCTTACATAAGGCTCCGGACAGGAATGGGTGTGTGAGAGAGGAGGGGTGCAGAAATGTGGGGTGTGTGATGAGGCACACATGCAGTGATTGGAGCCACGTCACTGCTGCTGTTAAAAGCCAAGCGCAAATCTCATCGAGAGACCAGTCTCTTCTGCCAGTGCATGCACGCTGGTGTCCTTGTGCGTCCAGGAGTGGAGCATAGAGGAACTCCCGCAAAACTAGAGACGTGAGCTGCTGAACCTGCTGTCCGGAATGGAACTGCACCCATGATGAGTGATGAGCCTGGATGCTGGCCTGTTATTCTCCTCAAGCACTGCAGGCCAGGGAAGATGAGCTGCTGTGATGAAGCCACCACCCCTCATGCCCCGGACCAGGAAGGGGAGTGCGTGCGTCTGATGGACTCCGCCACCTACCTGGACCCCTCCTTTCTGAATATGGCCCTTCCTTAACAATTCCCCTGCACAATGAGGAAACCAGATCCCCTGTTTATTTTGGAGACTATTTCCCCTCAGAACACTTTATTTCCATTTTGGCCACTTTGTTTTATATTTTCTGTTAAATAGAAGCCACTACGAAGTCTAATGCCACACCCACTGTGTCTGCTGTTTGCTCCTCCCATTACAATGGATATATTCAAGAAGGTTCCCCTGGGTGCTTCAGTGGCTGCATAAGAGTCCGCTATAGCATTGGCTTCAGATTCGAGTCTTGAGATGGGCATGGTGCCATGGCACACATTGCGTGGCAATCACACTGATCTATCACCACCTCTTCAGCCATTGGTCAGACATTGCAGGAGTTCCCTTAGGCCAAGTGTCAAGATGTGTTGTTGTCACAACAGACACCTTCAATGTGCATGCAGTTTCAGGCTCCTGGACAGGACCTCACCTGCAATGGCACATCAACTGCCTGGAGTTGCTGGCCATGCTACTTACCCTGTGAGGAAGTTTTGGCCATTGATTCAAGGCAAGCAAGTTATAGTCTGGACAGACAACATGGTGACAGTGACATATATAAATCACCGGGGTGAGATTCGCTGTTGTGGCATGGCACAACTCATCTGCCATCTCCTCCTTTGGAGTAAGCAGTGACCAAATTCACTGCTTGCCGTTCACATCACAGGCAACTTCAATCATGCATCCAAAGCACTTTCACAACAGGTCATGCTCCATAGAAAATGGTGACTCCATCCCCAGGTGGTCCAGCTAATATGGAGTCAATGCGTCGAGTTTGCTTCCCAGGAATTCTCCTACTGCACCTTGTGGTACTTCCTGACCGAGGCTCCACTTGGCACAGATGCACTGATATATGCAAATATGTATTTCCCCTAGTGAGCCTTATTAAACTGACCCTGTACAAGATCAGGGAGGACAAGGAACAAGTTTTGATGGCTGCCCCCTTTTGGCCCAACCAGATTTGGTTTTCAGATCTCATGCACATGGCGTTTGCCCCTCCCTGGCAAATTTTCCTGAGGAAGTCAATTCTCAGAGACCGTGCCTCATCCCCTCTTGGGATCTTTCTGACGCTCTGATTTCTGAGAGATGCACAGAGAGGCGACAACAATGGGGTGTTTGATTTGCGCTCTTTTCACTCATAAAGTTTACATTCATTCACTTCTGGCGCTGATGCCCTGGCTCACCTGTTATCTAGCAAACACCAGACTATGTCAGCTTTAGCCGAGTATTCAGGCAGAATTATACCTTGTGCGTTATTCGTTTTTTAAGCCATTATCCGTGCCATTCCGAATAAGGTATTCGGCTTCAGGCACAACCCTAAGTATTACATTACATATTTTATTTTTACATGCAACATAGATAAGGTCATATAGTAACAGCTCCATGCAATATTGTAATTCTAAAATTCACGTCGTACTTGCAAACACTTTGTATGCATTATGGTTAATGCATGCTGGAGTAGTCGATTGTTTCCGACAGAGCTCGACTAGTCTATGCAAGCACTCGTACAGTATGACAAAAATTTCATTGTATTTATGTGCGCATGTCCAGTAGAGCCAAACGTATCCATTCTAGCCTTGCTGCGCGCATTTGTCATATCCCGAGCTTTGCGTGTGTCTGTGCACTGTGCCAATTAGGCATAGCCATATACATTTTTGACCACAGATATAATGTCAACAAAAAGTAAAGTACATAAAAATTATTTGACCTTACAGTTCCAAACTTTGTTTGTTTATCCAAGTTTAGCTCCCAGGGTCGGACTGGGGGTAAAACCAGTACTCATTAGCAAGGCCCCAAAGGAAGAGAGGGCCCTTGAAAAGTATGAATCTGAAATATATATTTTTTACCTGGATATTTTCATGGGTGGGGGCCATGGGGGCCCATCAGGACTGCCTATGCATAGGGCCCGGGATCTTGTGTAACGCCCCTGTTAGCTTTAACCTTAATTATACACACTTGAACCTAATCAAGCTCTTACTAGACACGCTAATCTTCCAGGTGTTTTAAGGCCAGTTGGAGCTAAACTTTTCAGGACATTGGCCATCCAGGATGTAGTTTGGAGACCCCTGTCCTACAGAGTTGTTACTTTGCACATGCTTTTTGATCATTACAAATAATAATGTAAAATTATTTTCTTAGAATAGGAGATATGCTTTCTCTCGCATCACAAACATTATCAGTAGTTAAGTATGTGGTCTTGAAGAGGACCCTTTTTTCTTTCATTTGGACTCGGTCTTGGACTTGGACTCGAAACTTTTGGACTTGGACTTGACTTGGACTCGAACCTCTTTGGACTCGGTCTTGACTCGGTCTCGACTAGTCCTGGACTTGGACTTGACTTGGACTCGACAAAGCTGGACTTGGCTACAGCTCTACACATCATCTCCCCTTACTGTCCTTCCAACACACGTCAGAGTGAACAACAGAAAGGGAACATCTTGGTTACGTATGGTAACCCTTGTTCCCTGATGTAGGGCATGGAGAAGTGTGTCCTGCTGACCACTACTCTGTGCTGACCGCTGATGTGGCCGAGGTGCTACCTAGGCTCCTCAGAACAAACAACAACAACAACAACAACAAAAACCCTAGTTTTATATACCAGTATATATGGGGATATCCTCACATGCAAATTCAGCATGACGATTTTACTGGCCTTTTCTGATACCCTCGGAGGTAAATGGGGCTCTCAAGGATGACCATCAAGTGGCAACCTCCCGCTCTCTTTTATGAAGCTCATATGGAAGTGACTTAAACTGTAATTCGTCAACTGGCCGCTAGAGGCTGGCTGCAAAAGGGAGTCAGTCCCATAGACTCCCCATGTTAAAATGCCCAACTTTACAGCAGAAAAAAACGTTTACAGCCTGGTTCAAAAAATTATTTTGGTCTATATAGCGAATTATGCCCGTCATGAAAACTCTGAGGGGGGTGATTTTTTATTTTATTTTTATAACTCATCCATCTCAATTTTATTAAGCCTTAAAGTTCTGCATAATTAAGGGCACGGCCACTTGAGATATAGGTGGATTGCCGCCGCTGTCATCGAGCTAGGTGGGCGTTGTATAAGCAACACGCTCCCGCCTTTTTGCCCATTTTCGATTATCTGGGAGTGACTTGCCGCCAAGATGGCCACGCACGCTCCGCCTACTTTTGGCCAATGGGTGATGTCACAGACACTACTTCCATGTTTTTATACAGTCTATGTTTACCATACGTAACCGAGACCATTTCCTTTAATTTGGCGCCAATCTGTGTGTAGTATATATGATATACAAACTATATGTACGTAGTACCCTATACATCAGATAAAAAAAAAAATAAAAAAAATTCCGTTGTCTAAAGCTTAGTTGGTTGTGGCCAACTGTGTTTTGTGCTCTACATTATGACAACTGCCAGGTCCTGCCACTTTATTTCCCACAGCATACGGACTATAAGGCACATCCTCAACACCTACTGTACCCAGCTCCTGGCTTTCCTGGATACTCCTTTATTGCCGGACAACCAACATCTGCCACCCAACCCCTCAAGGGCTTCCAAAATACTGTTTGTTTTCAACCTCCAGAAATTTTCTCACATTACTTTTCTCAGGTCTCATCACTGGCTACCAGTATCTGCAAGAATTCAATTTGAAACTCCATTTCTGGCTCACACTACCGCCAATGTTCCCCCTGCCCCCATTACCTTCATGTCTTCATCGAGCTGTGTGTCTCTCCACATAAAGGGTTTCTGCCTGTTCAGTTCCAGAAAATCTTCTTCCTTGTTTTGACATTTTTATAGTATTAACAGGGGACTTTTACATTACATCTCTTAACTTTTCATTCTCACAATATATAAACGCTGTTTAGAACTTTTGCCTTGGAAATTTGTTCAAAAACACCCTCCAGTAATTTGACAAAAGTATTTTTTTCTTTTACAGTAATTCTGCTCGAGTGTTTTTTGTTAGTTTGAAAAAAAAGGGGGGGTTTAAAAGAAGTTAATATTTAGTAACATCAATCTGACTAAACTGACACTCAAAATCTTGATTTGAATTGACATGGATGATTATCTGCTTTATACTAAACTAAATTTGTTAATTAACTTTTACACTATTGTCTTCTGTAGAGCTGCTTTATAGTTGAATTGAGTTTGTTTCATAACTGATCAACTTTGCAACATTAACACTCTTAATGAACTAAAGTGAATCAGCACTGAACTAAATTGAAATCTTCAGCTGAATAATGACATTATTGTCTTCATGGAAGCACAAGTCGAAGAATGAGAGAATGGAAAATTATACATCACAGAGCAAGCTTATGTAGAAAAATATGTACAAATGCAGTGCTGTAACTTTGTACAGATATTCAGTGCTGAACTGATTCATGTTCCTCTGACCCTTGCTGACTCATGCCTCCTACAAGCTCTGAAAACAAATGGCCCTCCTGTAAACAGGCTGTTTGTAGAAACGGTCAGCTAAGCCCGAACACAAGATGCCCTGGGGGTGTCAGGGAGCAAGGGATGTTGATAGGTCATGAGAAAGAGAGAGAGAGAGAGATTTCAACACAAGACAGAGTGCAGTGAAAGCTCTGTTGAAGTGAAATGAAAAACATTTCCCTCCTCTGTCCTCACGACCTCTATGGACACTGGATTGTTTTATTTATTTATTTATTTATTCAGTCTCTTATGTTAAGCAGGGGCACATTCATTTGATAAAAAAAAAAATGCAGTAAAACAGTTATATAGTGAAATATTATTACAATTTAAAACAACTGTTTTGTATTTTAATAATTTATTAATAAATAATATAAATATATTTTTTTTAGAATTAATTGTATAATTTTATAATTATTATTCTGCATCAGTACTCCAGTATTCAATGCCACATGATCCTTCAGAAATCATTTGAATATTCTGATTTGGTCCATAATATTTTATTTATTTTTTAATATCAGTGTTCAATACAGGTTTGCTTAATATTTATTTGGAAACTGGGACAAAGTCTGCATCATGTAAGAAATAAATGTTACAAACCATTTACATTTCAAATTCATAATGTTAAAGTTCTTTCAAACCTTCTATTCATCAAATAATCCTGAAAAGTAAGAATACTGAAAGTAAATACAATGTTACAGTTTTCACAAAAAAAAAAAAAAAAAATAATAAAAATAATAAAAATGTAAGATTCAATGTAAGGATCATGTAATACTTAAGTAATGACTAATAGTAGTGAGTAGGAATGGCTAAAGAGTAAAGTGCTGAATATTCACCTTTGTAAAATTACATTTTAAAATATAATCAATATATATATATATATATATATATATATATATATATATATATATATATATATATATATATATATATATATATATATATATATATTTAATTGTAATAATATTTCACAATTTTACTGTTTTCACTGTATTTTGGATTTAAAATAAATGCCGGTTTGGTGAACATAAGCATTTTCTTCCTCCCCAAAACACATACTGTCTACTTAAGAATAGTTCCGTGTGTGTCACTGTAAAAAAAAAAAAAAAAAAAAAATGAAAAGTACTTTTTCAGTAAAACATTATGCACTCTTTACAGTTATGACCAGTGTTACTCTCCTTTTGATTGAAATGTTCTAGTTCACAGCTTTTCCCGAAGTATCAGGGTCTCAGGCTGCCAAGTAACATCAACCCAAATGATGTGAACACTGCGCCCATTATGTAGACCTGCTGTTTTTCACCAGCACTACAGTGGACAGATGGCCACAAACACTGACCAGCTATTTCCTGGTCACCTGAGCAGCGAGGAGCGGCTCACTTTGAGCTGGCTTCCTGCCTGCCTCTGTGGGTCCTGGGAAGGGTCAGCGTGAGCCAGCATGTGAAAGGAGCCATACTGCCATATTTGTTATTCCAACAAAGTCTTCGGGTTGAGAATAGGCCACCAACATCTTTATGTGAATGAGGAACATAGGTTTACAAGGTCTAATCAGATCTCAACATAGTGTTAGAGTTATGTTGTATTTCACTGCTTTGAAATGGCCACCAAAGCCTGTAGATATTAAGCTACGGATTCCTAGCAACCGAACGCAACAACAAAGACTTTTATGAGTGATTAAAGAATGAACCACTCTGGTTGATGATTAAAGCACTGCACTGTTTATTTGATCCTGAAGAATAAACATCAGTGTTGGAAAACAACCAGAGCCTTCATTCGTCGAGAAACAAGGCAGTTTTCAAAGCAGATGTTCCTGTTTTACAGGAGTCTTCAGGAGATAAGGTTTGAATTATGAAGAGAAATATTTATCCAGGCCAAGGGATATTACTCTTCCCCATCACTCGGCCACACATTTGCACAGGCAAGACACAACATCCAGGGGAAGTGAAGGAGTTAACCTCTTTTTTTTTGCCGGGGTGATACAACTAACCCAAGATCAGCCAGTCAGATTTACAATAACATATGTCTCTGACTGCTTATATATACCACTGGTTAAATATTTTGGAATAATTAAGATTTTTTAAGTGTTAAAAAAAGTCTTCTTATGCTTTGCGCTATCATACGCAAGGATGGGGGTTCGATTCCATATGATTGATAGCCTGAATTCACTGTAAGTTGCTTTTCGATAAAAACATCTGCTAAATGCATAATTTTAATTTAATTTAATTTGATCAAAAATATAATTTTTCCCCCTGTGATGCGAAGCTGAATATTTAGCATCATTGCTTCAGTCTTCAGTGTCACATGAGAACAATAATACTTTTATGCAAGGGTGTATTAAATTGATAACAACTGTCTGTAAAGACAATTATAATGTTACAGATGTTATAATGCTATATTTATCAAGGAATTCTGAAAAGCAAATAAATAAATAAATAGTTAAAAACACTGATAAAAAAAGAACCATTATTTATAATTGGGCACCATATGAATATAATAATTGTGCATTTGGAGAAGAACAGAATGACTAGTCTTAATAACTAGTAGGGTTTGCGTCAAAAGACTCAAATGTTCATTTGGACATTGGTTCAATTGGTTTTCTTATATTAATATAATATTTGTATAGTATGTGCTCCACAACAAAATTCCACTGATATATTTTTGTGATAGCTTTGTTGTTAGAACAAGGTTACATTATGTGTCACATTTTTTACATTTGTGTTTTACATTTATGCACTTATTTATTGCAATATCTTTAGATGTCAGAATTTTTTCGTCAACTATTCACATTTTTTGTATTCAAAAAATAAAAATGTTTTGTTTTTCATAAGTGTCTTACCATTTAATATGACATATATAACTAAACATGTGCAATGACAGTAGAATTGTTCAGGGACTAACTTTTAAACTAAACCCACCCTGAGAAATATCACTTGAGTAAAACGTGTCAACTAGCCCCAGTCTTCCCTTTAATGTACTGCATGATATAATATTTGCAAGAATACTGCAACATACTCATTAGTCATTTTTGAGATTTTTCAAGTTATTCAGTTTTAAGTCATAACATTTGATTACTTTTTATTATTATCCCACTGTCATGGCTTATACACTTCTGTATCATGATATGAATAACTTCAGCTCTTATCCATTGAATAATAATCTTTTGGTGAATAAATCTTATCAGCTGTGAATTTGGCACTGAATGTCTGTTTGGCTGATGACATATGTAGATAAAATGTCTCAAAACTCTAATTCTCTTATGTCAGAATGTCAACTGAGAGGCTTGAAGTTTTAGCTTTCAGTATAAATAAAGCATAAATGAAATGTCACGACTATATTTGATGTTAATGAAATATCCCATTATCCGGGGTCTCCAAGAGGAATTTAAAAAATCATTAAGAGATACATTAACACAGATCAAGCTACTCAGCTTACCAGAGGAAAAACACATTTTCTCCACCCAGCCGTGAGATTAATGGCTTTATAAACATGATTAATGAGCGTTATTTGTTTTGACAGTCCTTGAGTGACATGTTACAGGTGTGTGGTAGCTCACAACAGCTTCCTCTTAAAAGAGACTTTACAGCTGTCTCCTTCATACAAAACTACCTTCTCCATCAGCGACAGAACGTCATGACTGGGAGGCAAAGTCTTTGAGCGTGATGATAAACATTTTCCAGGCTTACAAGGAAAGTTTTTGTTCACTTTCAAATCCTGGAGTGCTCCTGGTCCTTAACATCCCCAACGGACCAGCCAAACTTGTCAACCAGCAATCAGACACAGCAGCCCACCAGACATCCAGAGAGCAGTTGGCAGGATCCATAATTTTTTTTATTTTTTTTTATTCAAAGGGATGAAAAACAACTGTAATCAGGATTCATGTAACAAGAAATTAGACAAGCTGATAGAACAAGTCAGCAGTTTTAGATTCATATTTCAAATTCCTTGATCCTCCCTTCTTTATTCGATCTTTATTAAAAATGGTTAAATGGGTGTTTCTTCAACTATAGACACTTTTGGCCCAGAGGTCATTTAGAAAATACAGTTTCCTACAACACACTTTTCACACTCTCACAAGTTTATTTCATTTGTGTGCTATGTCAAACAGTGGAAGCTCACAGGAGAATGTGGCCATTTTTGTAAAAAAATATCTACTTCTGTATGAACCACTATGAAGAAACACATGTAAAAGGCAAAAATAAATTATATACTGTATATATAATATATATTTTTCTAACCCTATATCCTACATAGTCTATTATTATTATTATTATTTTTTTATAAAACGAGACACCCATTTAATTTACCAATGCTATCTTAGAGTAGGAGAACTCAAATAAGAATCAATGAAAATGCAAAAAAGTGGTCACATGACCCACAAGGGTCTATTTTGCTTCCACTTTCAGGACATCTGCACAAGTCACATGACTCCACATTTTGCCACAATTTTTTTTTTTTATCTATATAATTGCTTAGAAAAATCTGTCACCTTCACTGGTAAGTAAAGAATTATTTTCAACGTAATATATCATATAACTTTACATAATATATCATAGGACCTTACAATAAACTGCATATTGCCACGAGGCAACATTCTACTGTCATGGAATCACATAAGGCCATACCAGCATTCTAGGTTAGAATACAAGTATATGATATTGGTAAGGAAAAGAGTTAGAATCATCTAGATGTATTTTCATTTTTTGTATAACTTTGTTATGCATTTATAAGAATAGTAATTCACATACTTAAGAAGGAAAAACATCACAAATATTGTTTTCCTCATGGATATCATATTGCCACCATAGACAAAATATTACAATTAAAAACACTCAAACAGTAAACAATGTTAGCATTTTTACATATGATTTTTATCTAGAAAAATCTAGAACATGTTTCACTCAGGGAGGTCAGTTCACAAGGGCACGATACTGATAGAACAGGACTGTAATCTCAGTAACTCCCTGGTTCATTGATCACTTACAACAGAACAGGGAACCTTTGTGTAAATGGCCCAGTACCTATAGCATAAGCCTGCCACTTTACCCGCAAATTAGTCAGCCAAGAGGGAAACATTTAAAGCCACCAGCATTCCTCTGTGCTCTCCTGTCTTTGCTGTAACCTTACCTGTGCTGAGAGACTCAGATCAGACAACACTTGAATCCTTGGCCACCTGGATTTAAAAATAGTTATAATTTGTTCTAATGTAATGAACAGCTGCTTCAAAACTGCTAGTTTACTTTTATTCAGCAAGGGTGTATAGCTACTGATAATTCAAAGTAGTTCAACTACAGTCAGTAAAGCTATTTAAGGCAGCAATAAGTTGGTTATAAAAAGAATATAATAAAGTTAAAATGATTTATCTTACAAAAAAATAAAATAATAATAATTTGAATTGATAATAAATGTAACGTAAATACAACACATTTTACTACTTTAAATAAAATAAATAAATCTGAATGAAACAATTGTTATAAAAAATGAATCTAACTTCACAGAATTGTACATTGTGTTTCATTATTTTCATTTCATTAAATATATTGAATGTTACTTGTTTGGGCAAGAAATTATTTTGATAAAGCAATATTTTGAAAACATCTGAGCTACTGTCACACTGTTAAAATGTGATCAGTAGTATGTAGCCTAGTAATAAAATGACATATAGAGCCAAAAAATACCAATTCATTTCATTTCATTTCATACATATTATTACAGGAACAGCCTCCTGATGTAACCCAAGGTTAAGTGCCTTACTCAAGGGCAGAATCATGATATTTCATGAATAAACCCTTCTGGGATTTGAACCTATAACCTTTCAATTACTGGCACAAATCTTTAACCGCTAAGCTCCACAACCCACCCAAAGACTACTTAATGTAGTTACCCACCCAGAACCATTTTATTGGCCTTATAGCTGAAAATCTTTGTGGTTATGTTTTGTTGGTTTACAGAGAATGATGTATAAAATGAGACATTTCCAGTGTAAACATACAGAACAGAAACAGGTGTAGGCATCACTAATGCTTAGTGACTATGAGGTCACTGAAAAACTCACAATTCCTTCCACTGCCCCAAACGCATCCCACCCCACAAACTCCACCCAGAAGAGCCCACTCCACCCAGCCAACTGGGACTCTCATCTGAACTTTACTGCCGATTTGCTATTTTGCTGCAAAATCTGAAAAAAAAAGGACAGGATGAATCATCATCTATGCAGGAAACCAGATTTCTTCTGATGTTTTGAAGTGCATCTGAATTGTGCTTGGTGCTGCAAACCTCTGTGCTGAGGTGTTGCAGGCCATTGCTGTGTGGTTGCTATGGTTCTCTGAGTAGTTAGGTGGTTGCTTACTTGTCCAAGTCATAAGTTTCATCCCTGAGTCTTTATGATATACTGGTCTCCAGATTTGCCTTCAGTGCCTCTTTCAGCAAAAGTCCATGCAAGTTTTCCCCACCCGGGTTTTGCCAGATGGAGATTTTAAGTCCCCTCATAAAAATGCTGGAACACCTATTCTTAGCAAGACGTATGATTTGAGGTATCATTCATGTCATAAACACAACCGTGTCGTACAGTATGAGCCAAAATTAATATTTTTTGGTCAGGGATTTGAACAAACCTCTGAGCCTAAGTATGAGCAATAGTCAATATCTTAAAAATCTGGAATATAAAGTTATTTTCATCATTTTGTTGACCAAAATGAATAAACAATCAGATAATTTACACGGATAACTTAGTAATCTTTCCGAATGCCTAGCATGAACAACTGTAGGTGGCAAACTGGATGACAAAATCCCAAACACAGCAAAGATCCCAAACCAGGTTTAGTTTGCACATTTAGAGTTGGATGTGTGTGAACCGCTGTGCCCCTGTGCCCCAAAGCTAGCGTGCAAGTCTGTGTGATCAGCCTGGTGGCATATGTGTTTTGGCAGCATTTTGATGTAGTACTAGTATGAGCCAGATGGTGGTGTTCTCTGCAACAGTTCCATAAACCAAAACCTGATCATTTTCATCCAGTCCATACTTATTCATTAAAAAAAGCTGGGAATAATAACTCCCTAAGAAACGAAGAGAATATGATGAAGTCGTACTTAATAATGTATCCTTCCTGTTACAGTGGTGACTAGTATGAGCTCTTATAAACTCTATGTTCCTCTTTAGACATCTCCACCCAAACACACACACAACATAACCAGAATAAACAAGCATTTAAACATTTAACATGAGTTACATGAGAATCCTTTGTTGAAGAAACAACTTATAGTTTTTGTTTCATTAAAATTGTATCTTGTTGATTGATGATATACTTGATATATTTAGATATATAGATGTATGTACAATTTGTGATATTATATGAAAACAAAACCTTCTTGTTTGATTAACATTGTCAGTAAATGTAAAATAGTAAATATCATAATAAAACTACTACTACTACTACTACTACTAATAATAATCAATATAGCATTAAGCATTAATGGAGCAAACTGTGTCACAGACAGCCTGGCATGGAGGAGAATTCTGAATTTGTGGGTGTCTCCAAAGACAAAAGGCAAGGTTATGGGCGCGTGCGTGTGTGTTTTTGTGTGTGTGTGTGTGTGTGTGAAACCCTATTTGTGCAGCTCAGAGCACACCTGGCAAAATGTGTTCCTAATAATGAAATTAATTTTGTCTCATAAGCTCCATATGCAGATGCACAATTATGTGGTGGTATATTTTGTCATAAATTGGCTCAGTTGTAACCATGGTACACACAATAAACCACTATCAACATCACCAGCACACACACAGAGTGGGTATACTTATATAATTAATTAATTGTATTTTTGTTCTGTGTAAAATACAAAAAATCCTATAAGCAATAAGAGGATTTTAAAAGAAGTAATTACAAATGAACAATTAAAAAGAATAGTTAATTTGGGTCTTATTTAATCTGAGTCACACCTTATTTTGTTTAATGTTTTTTAGTCTTAATGTTTAGATTTGCATTTCTATATCTCTCTCTCTCACACACACACGCACACACACACACGCACACACACACACACACACACAGCCGCTGTCTATTGTACAATGCTGCGTCCAGCTCGAGTCTTTCTCTCTGTCGATGAAGCATTACAAACCCGTGCTGATGAGATACTTAATTATCTTTCTTCTCGTTCACATTTGTATTTGAGGACTTTGAACAGAATAATAATAATAATTATAAAAAATGCTGATAAACAATTTTGCTGGCACAAATGCAAATCAAAGTGAAATTCATTTGATAAGATAAAATCTTCTCTATAAAATGCATTGGCAGACATTTATTTAATAATTTTGAGTGAATGTGACTCTTTTTGGTGAGATAACTTTGTTAAATACATCCATCTATTTTCATGCTTGTAATCTGCACTATTTGAGGATATATCATATTTTAGATGAGATACTCAAAATATTTATGACAACAATTAAAACAGCACAAAGACACCATATGAGGCCATTAGTTCCACTGATAAAAAGAATAAAAAGAGGACAGTATATTTCGCACATTTCTTGGATTCAAGCTGGGATATTAATGTGGTGTTGCACTGATCATTTCCGCTGAAATTAATCTGAGAGAACTTGACAAAGGATATTAATAGTGAAACCACACTAAAGACTTATCTAATATATATTATTTAAACAGCATGAAACAGAAAAAAAGAAATGTAAAAGGGAACACATTACATATATTTCTGAGATTTCTGAAAAACACTGTCTTGAAAACAGTTTTAAAAAATCTTACTTCATTATTCGACTTACTTATGATTGACTTATGATTGAATATACTGTATGTTGGTGTAATTTTGTGTTCGTTTTTTAAACCACAGCTGTAGCAAAAAAATATGGTGGTTATGGAATTAAGTTTTGGGAAGATAATTCACAAAAATATTATTTGAACATAATATTGATCATACAAAACTAAATCTAGAGAAAACAAGCATTTGTGTAATTAAACATTTTGCTCAAAACCTTAAAATCATGAACAAACCTTGAGTCAAACTCTCTATGCAACAACTAACCATATATCTCCAAGACATAAATATATATTAATATAATATATAAAGTGTAGTAATGAATTTGAGGTCATTCTGCTAAGTTTCTCACTTTACATTTGACAACATATTTGTTTTTTGCCTTGACTATTTACACATGCACACAGTTGTGTAGGCCTAAATGCAGTGTACAGGTAGCTTGAAGTCCTGATACAGTCCAATCCAAATCAACACCCATGGGTAACCGAGAACCCTGTGAACGCAATGGAATGACCGTAATGTCAAGGTACATTTAGCCTCTGTAATGATAACCCCCTTGAATTCTGTGAGAATTAACAGTTGCTTTTCTTCTGCCCGCTGATGAATATTCGCAGGTGATGAAACGCCAGTCAAAGCACAAAGGGGACCAGGGATGTTCAAAGGGAGGGTTTGTCGATGAGTATTTCTGTAATAATCACCATCTCACATGCTGTGTATCTGTAATCCTGGTAATTTAAACCCGCTGACAGTTCACACACACTTCATTGTTGTTGACCACTGGAGCTTTGGACATTTAGACTAAATTAAACACATCTATGCTGCAGTCATTCACAACAAGGCCAGCTCTGAACAAATCCACATATATTTGTTTACATACATATATAATTGATAGTGCACTGTTCTAAACTGCCGAATTTTGATGTCATACTGAATTAACTCAAAGTGCCACTGCCAAAAGTGTTGCTCTCCAGACACAATAGTCTATGCAGTGACACACACTTGCTGGGGAACATGCAGGCAGACTATTCCCACTGGCCAATCAGATGGAGCTACTGAGAGATGAAACCAGTGCTTTACCTCGAGCCCGCCCGAGGCGAGCCATTAGGGGGAAGGAATTTGATGCCCCGTTCAAGTGCTCGGAGGTCTCAAATACAAAAAAGTTAAAGCTCATCACTTTTCTCCACCCAAAATCACTGTGTCCTTGAATGCAGAAGACCCGTGGAGGGACGGGAAAAATGTGGGTGGGGGAGGGCTTCAGCCTTTAGGTGTCACTCTGCTTTCAAGAATGATTCAGTGAATACACATTCAAACTAAATTATTCCTTGTGTAGAACCCCTGTGTTCATCTACAACCCAGATTTATCATAGTGCATCTGAAGGTCCCGTCTAAATAGGATGACAGCCTTTGGATACCTGAGGTTCTTAAAAAGCTCCATTTGTGGGGATTGGTGTTTGTGTATCGATACATCCCTATCGTGATGGGGTAAATGTTTTTACACTTTTAAGTTAAATGTTAACAAATGCAGCTGAGCGAAGATCTACCCATACAAGGAAATCAAAAGGAAACAAAAGACAAAGGAAATGTATGTATTGTCTTAAAGACTTCCAGATGTGTTGTGTTCTGGACACATGCATATTTCTGCTGCAGGAAATGAATGTGTGTGTGTGTGTGTGTGTTTTTAATGGCTTCTTTTCAGAAAAGATATTTGTAGATGGCTAGATTTAGAGGAAATTTTTTTCCATGCATGACTTTACTGCTTTGGAATGAAGTCAGATAGCATCGGTACCCAAAGACACGGCTTCACGTCATTATCCGGCTAGAGATGGACTCTTTTTCTGTCGCAAACATCAGGAAACCAGCAGGAGATGGTAATAACTCAATCTTTTGACAAACTGTTTTAAAAAGCAGCGATTTTGTAAGAATTCATATGATGTGAGTTGTACAGAAACATACTGTACATTTGTACATAAATTGTAAACAAATTGTAAACATAAAGGTCCACCTCTAAACTTCATCATCAGCAGGGTGTAAGCAAATCATAGAGAAACATATTAATCCGATTCAGATGTATGAATCAAATTTATACTAATTTGCTACCATTTCTTCAATGTGTTTTTTTTTTTAAAAAGGAGAAAAAAAAGTTGAACTATTTGTGTGCCATATATTTAAAGGTTTGGATCACGCTGAATGCCGAATTCTAATATTTTAGACAACAGATTCACATTAATGTTGAGATGTTAAATTGCTCCTTGGTTTGTTTTAAAGAGGAGAGATCACGTTTCATATGATGGGAGCAGCATTCATGGAAATGTTCCTTCAAATATATATAAGAACAGTGCACATCTTCTGCAATAAAGTGTCAGGTTCTGTCTCAGGAGATGTGCTGTCATTAGATATTCCTGGTATGTTTCTAAGAAAAGCAAATGCAGAATTACTCAGTGTAATCCAATACTGCGGTTGTTTTTTTGTCACAGTGATAATCAGATTTATATGATTAGGTGAGATTGTACAAATCACAAATTATTATTATTATTATTTTTTTAAAGCTGTGGAACAAGAACCTTTGAATTTGCATCAACTATCTGTGTGGCTTGGATTTCCATTCCTGAAGAAGATCATTAACATTGTGTCCCACCTCATAATTCTGCCAGGGCATTTTCCAAAAACAAAAGCATTTAGGTGAGTTCAAGGCAAAACTGTGTGTGTGTGTGTGTGTGCGTGCATGCTTGAGCGAAAAAGCCAAAAGAGCAGACTAGGATAATACAATGGGTGGGGAGTGAATTAATGTGTGTGTGTATGAGTGCTAAAATGAAGACAGGAGGGCCATGTTCCTGCACTTCTGTGACCTAGTTTACAAGTTTGGAAGTGCGTGTGTGTGTGTGTGTGTGGATAGGGAGAGACAGAGAGGCAGAGAGCGGAGTGCCGGGTTTCAAATCCAGCGGTCAGACAGTAACAGTGCCAGATGACCTTGGGTCTGTCTGTTACCATCTGCCACCTCCATCCCTCAGAGTTCAGCTCTCTTGCACGGCTGTAGTGCATGTCACATTCTGCTTAAAGAGTTCTTTAAGATGTGCTAAAGAACTGTTTGCACAGTATGCAGACACATTTAACAGTGACAAAGCATTATTCTGTGATATCTGATTCTTATTGGTCAGTCGTGGCATTCAGTGGTCAAATATTTTTGTGTAATGTATATTATAATGTATAATTCCCCTGTTGACTGAAGCAAAATTGTCCATACTTATGTTTATTTTGTAAAAGGATGTATAAGTAAATTTTTCCACACTTAAAAAAAAAAAAAAAAAAAAAAAATTCCACCCTCTCTTCTACATAAGTGAAAGTGACATTCAGCCAAGTATGGTGAACCATACTCAGAATTCATGCTCTGCATTTAACCCATCCAAAGTGCACACACACAGAACAGTGAACACACCCCCGGAGCAGTGGGCAGCCATTTATGCTGCGGCACCCATGGAGCAGTTGGGAGTTCAATGCCTTGCTCAAGGGCAACAAAGTTGTGGTATTGAAGGTGGAGAGAGAACTGTACATGCACTCCCCCCACCTACAATTCCTGCCGGCCTGAAACTGGAACTCACAACCTTTTGATTGCGAGTCTGAGTCGCTAACCGTCAGGCCACGACTTCCCACGACTATGGAGGATTCCCCAGATAATGAATATGTTTAGAATAGCCAAGTCAAGTCACCTTTATTTGTATAGTGCATATATATATATATATATATATATATATATATATATATATATATATATATATTGATTATTATCAAAATTACTACTTCTAGAACAGAAATAATAATAACGTTATTAATATCCTAATCTTAATTATAAAACAATTAGTTTTCCAAAAGTAAGAATAAAATATATATTTTTTTTGTCACGAATGCACACAGGAAACGAGAGATCCAATAGCAGTGTTTTAATGGGGTAATCCAAAATCAATTCCAAAACAGGCAGGAGGTCAAAAACCATGGAAGCGGTCCAACACAAGAAACAAGAACCAAGAAAGGGAAGGATGCACCTGAAGATGTGTTTCTGCATTACATCTTTAAAGGTAAGCCAATAAAGGGCCTGATTCAAAACTTGCAGATCCAAGATTAGTCGTAACCCACCGCCTTTCTTGGGTACAATGAAGTAAGGGCTGTAAAACCCTGTCCTCATATCAGCTGGAGGGACTGTCTCTATCACTTTCTTCGACAGCAGGACTGCGATCTCTGCCCACAGAACAGAGGCATTGGCTGCTTTCAATGTAGTGAAGTGGATACCGCTGAACTTGGGTGGACGCTGGGCAAACTGAATTGCATAGGTGAGGCTGACCGTCGAAGCCAGTGAGACAGCAACGCTGACCAGGCACTTAGAAACCGTACAAGCAGGACTAGCAGAACCACAGCCATACCCGCGGTGGGGCAGCAAGACGGAACCCAGGGACCCAACTCAAGCAGCTTGTGAGAATGCCGGTGTGTGGAGTGTGGGGTGCAGGGCTCACTTGGTTCCAGAGGTTGGCAGAGGGTGCATGAGTAGGGCCTTTGTTGATGCTCTTGAACTACCCGCTGCTCCCATCTGGAGTATGAGTGAGGTCTGGTGCTTGGCCATCCTCAACTCTCCTTGCCCTCCTGGGACCAAGAGAGGGAGAAAACTGCACCCAGCTCAAAGGCACCAATTGGAGGCTGCTGCGGATGCGGTGCGGGAGCGGGGTGGAGGCAGCAGTTGCCCACCGGGGCAGGATGTGTCGGATTGCATCAGTCTGCTTCTGGGCAGCCGATAACTGCTGAGTAAAGCTCTCGACTGCGTCGCTGAAGGGACACAGGGGCATTGAGAAACCGGACCTTGTTGTTGTCCCTCATGTCTGCCAGACACAGCCAGAGATGGCCCTCCTGGACCACTAATGTGGACATTGCACAACCCAGCGCACTTGTGGTGACCTTTGTCACTCGAAGCGCAAGGTCAGTGGCGGTTCAGACTCATCCATGAAAGCCACCTCACAGTGTCCGAAGTGAAAAGCTGGTATGCACTGCACCTGCTGCCTTCTTAGGCCCGTCCACACGGAGACGGAGTTTACCCCAATCCGATCTTTTTTCCCCTCGTCTCAAGAAATATCCACGTCTACACGAAATCGCATAATGATGTAGAATACATGCCAGACCAGTATGTGGCGCTGTAATTCTGCCACAGAGATACACTAAAAACAGAGAAGAAGACTTGGACTATGCTCATAAACCTTGCGCGTGGTACACAAACGAACATGGAACTATGCATTTATTAATCAGTGTTAATGTTAGTTAATAAAAAGACAATCGTTCAGTGTTTGTTCATGTTTTTTTTTGCTGTTATGTGACGTAGAGGTGTCTGACTAGGGGGGAGACGTGGGCTGATGACGTCCATCGTTTCAGAAAATATACGGATTAGCCGTCCAGACGAAAATGCAAAGACAGCGTTTTCAAATTTATCCACTCTGGGATCTGTTTTCAAAAAATAGCGGTTTCACCTGATGAAATCGCCGGATCTGTGTGGATGAAACGCCTATCCGATAAAAAAAATTGCGATTGCATTTTCACAGAAACGTGTCTCCGTGTGGACGGGGCCTTATACTCATGATGTGATCAGTGGCAGCTGGATGCAATAATTGGATGCCAATGTGCATTGGCTCATTTAGTTTACACTCAGCCACAGCCATATCAACCTGTAGCCCAAGACTGGTTGCCCACTGAAGCTAAGCAGGGCTGAGCCTGGTCAGTACCTGAATGGAAGACCTCCTGGGAAAACTAGGTTGCTGCTGGAAGAGATGCTTGTGAGGCCAGCAGTGGGTGCTCACCCTGTGGTCTGTGTGGGTCCTAGCGCCAAGGTGTAGTGACGGGGAAGTATACCTTCAACAAGCACCGTCCTTCAGGTGTACGTCAATATACAATAAGGCACTATATAAATGTTTCACTCACTCACTCGAAGTAGATTGGAATCGAAGCAATATCCCATTCTGACTGGGAGACCTTAGGGGCAGTACGGGTCAGCAGCAACACATCCAGCACCATCACACTGAACACTGGGGCCCCCCAAGGATGTGTGTTGAGCCCCCTCCTCTTCACTCTGCTGACCCATGACTGCACACGTCACACAGCTCCAACCTATTTATTAAGTTTGCAGATGACACGACTGTGGTGGGTCTCATAAGCAACAAAGATGAGACAAACTACAGGAGTGAGGTGAGCCGCCTGGCCAAGTGGTGCAGTGACAACAATCTGTCTCTGAACGTGGAGAAGACAAAGGAGATTGTTGTAGACTTCAGGAGAGCACACACTCAGCACGTTCGTCTGACCATCAACGTTGCGACTGTGGAGAGAGTGAGCAGCACCAAGTTCCTGGGTGTGCACATCACAGAGGACCTCTCCTGGACTGAAAACACAGCAGCACTGGCCAATAAATCACAACAGTGTCTCTACTTCCTCCGCAAACTGAGGAGAGCCAGAGCCCCACCTCCCATCATGTGCACCTTCTACAGAGGCACCATCGAGAGCATCCTGACGAGCTGCATCACTGTGTGGTATGGAGCCTGCAATGCGTCCTGCCGAAAGACTCTGCAACGCATAGTGAGAGCAGCTGTGAAGATCATTGGTGTCTCTCTCCCCTCCCTCCAGGACATTTATGGAACACGTCTCACCCGCAAAGCCCTCTGCATCACAGGTGATCCCACTCACCCATCACACAGCTTTTTCAGCCTGCGACCATCAGGGAGGAGACTGCGGAGTCTCCAGGCCAGGACCAGCAGACTGAAGGACAGCTTCATCCACCAGGCTGTCAGGAAGCTGAACTCCCTCCCAAACCTGCCCCCCATCCGCTCTTCTTCCCCAGGCACCACTGAACTATGAACCCCCCCCCCCCCTCCACACACACTAATTATTATTATTATTATTATTATATGATGGCATGCACTAGTCACTTGTGCAGCATTGGTCTGCTCACTATATCATTCGGCATGGAATGGACGTAATTCCACTACCTCATCAGTCAGTTAAATAAAATAACTGCTCATGGTCACTTGTCACTTTAATCAGACTTAATAAGATATTTTTTTCATAAGTGATTTTTTTTGCACTAAAAAAATCTTTTAACTGCACTGTTGTTCACTTCATTGATTTGCACTATATCTGTCATTTGCCTTGCGCTGCTTTATTTAACTTTATTTTTAATTTTATTATATGTCTTTTTTTATTTAATTCCCTTATTTTATAGTTGTATCTACATTTTATATTTGATCTAGTAATTTTTTAGGCTTTAATGTTAATGTTAACTGTATGCACCGGGGTCTGAGAGTAACGCAATTTAGATTCTCTGTATGTATGTACTGTACATGTGGAAATTGACAATAAAGCAGACTTGAGCTTGAACTTGAACTTGACAGGGAACTAATGTGAGCATCACTGATTACCATAGCTCAAACTTTGGGTTAGAAGTTTTGTTTTAATAACTAACCTAAAAATAATGTATTAAAAAAAGTATTAAACTCGAGTGCATAACATTTCCTACACAGTTTGTGCTACTGTATGTCTCAAATTTTGTGGCTTGTAAAAAGAGTGCTATTTATTTATTTTAAAGGTAAAATACTACTATTTGGATGCAGAGGAGAAACCAAAACCCAAAGATGGTTTATTTTCATTTGGTCTTGTACTTTTTTCAGTATAACCTTACACAGAAGAAAATAAAATTCAGCTGAACATCAGTTTTTGGTCTCCACACTCCAGGTTTGCTGTGCTGATCATCAAGGAATTTTCCTTAATGTGTTAATTATTTGCAGCTCTTCAGGAGTGTCTGAGAACCAGCTGGACTCTGCATTCCAGACGTGAGATAAGGACTGAAGGATCAGGCTGCTTATTAGTGCTGTAATCCTTTAAATGAAGCCTCCTGACATTTCTCACTGCAGCTGCTTTAGATGAGCATCTTCAGTTCATAAATCTAAGCGCTCACTCCACACAAGCTCAAATACGATTCTAAGGCCTGAGATTTAGCAGAAGCCTCTGAGCTAAAATTATCACCAAATACCAATGTGCCATTCAGGAGACAGGCTTTTGTGCGGCCTATTTTAAATGTGAAATTGGACAATACCTTTTAAAACAGTAACACTTTATTGTACACTTTATGACCATACTTTTGATCCGTTAATCCATACCATAATAAAAATGTACAAATCCTCTACTAACTATTAATAATCAGCAAATTAGGAATTCATTTTGAAAATCTTTCTGAATAAATAGTAAACGTGTTCCCTATTCTAAAGTGTTACTGTTTAAACATCTTGTAATACACTAATAATTACAATCGGTTTTATTTATTTATATATTCAACGTGAGACATCAAAAAAATGCCTGGTTTGTTAATTAAAAAAGACATATAAAATCAGTACGATAAAAGACAGCAATGTGCAATAACAATATATTTGTTATAGATTTTGAAACAGTTTGATATAGTATCTCATATTTATGTTCCAATTTCCCATTCTAGGGTTGGGAGTAACAAGTTAAATAAAGCTTATATATTATGGAATATATATATATATACATATATATATATATATATATATATATATAATAAAACAAATGTGGAGGATTCACTCCAGTCCTTTTCCATAGAAATGCAAGACAACCACTTGATTTACACAAACTTAAACAATTTATTGAAATAAGCAAGAATCATGGAAGCAATAAATGTTGATAAATAAAGGTCTACAGGGGAGGGCCTGGACAAAACAACAAATGAAACAGCTGCTAACTAACAGGTGGAGTACTAAATAACCTATCCAAGTAAAAGAAAATAAATAAAAAACAAAAGCTTTCCTCAACTCCCTCGCTAACCAAAAAACAAGGATAAACAGTGAATACAAAATGAAATGGCACCCTCTCCCTACAGCTAAAAAAAATAAAATACTATACCTTTGTAATACCTTAAAAAAGAAACTAAGGTAACACTTTAGAATACTGTTTCTTACTTACTACATAACTAATAAGGAATTATTGAAAAACTAACAGGTGATTATTCATTAACACTTAACTCACTACTGTTAACTACTAAGAAAGATGTGTTAACTAATCAGTATGTAATATAATTTTATGACTATGTTAAGTAACAGTTAGCTAATCAATAACTAATGTATTCTGTCATACCTCCTGAAGAACTACTATTAATTATCTACTAGTTAAGATTCAAGAAAAATAACTATGAAGTAACTACTAATGAACAGTTTTAAACAATTACATTGAATTGTGACCCTTTCATATAAATTTTATTAGCAATAGTAGTAGTAGTATAAAAATGCAATATTAATAAATGTAATACATTTTATAGAGGTTTTGCCTATATAGGGAATTGTTTTGTGAGTGTTTTGTAAGAAATCAGCTTCCAATAGGAACTCTACCATGACCCCAGTACCTTGCGATAACTTACCTTAGTTTTTATATTTTATATAAATTATCATTCATTAAATTTCTTTATGTAAGGCAAAGCCTGCGGAAAAGTGATAATACAGGTATCCAATTTGTAATTAATAAAGAATTATAAAATAATTCTGCAGGACTTATTTTGAACCTGAAACATTAGGCCTATTCTAAAGTGAAAATATTGGGAACCCATTAGTAATTAATAAATCATTATCAGATAATTCCTGAATAATTACTTAGAATCTGAAACAGTATTCTAAAATGAAAACATGGGCAACCCATTAGTAATTAATAATTAATGAATAAATAATTCCGCAGGACTTATTTTGAACCTGAAACATTAGGCCTATTCTAAAGTGAAAATGTTGGGTTACCATTAGTAATTAATAAAGAATTATCAGATAATTCCTGAAGAATTACTTAGAATCTGAAACAGTATTCTAAAGTGAAAACATAGGGAACCCATTAGTAATTAATAATTAATGAACACATAATTCTGCAGGACTTATTTTGAACCTGAAACATTAGGCCTATTCTAAAGTGAAAATGTTGAGAACCCAGTAGTAATTAATAAAGAATTATTAGCTAATTCTGCAGGATTTACTTAGAACCTGAAACAGAATTCTAAAGTGAACCTATCAGTGAATAATAATAAACTACATCATTTTGACTGAAATCTTGGTTATTTCAGATGAGAACATTTCTTAATACAGCATATTTTAACATGTATACTGCCCACATTCTAACTAATTTAACAAACATTTCATAATCAAAAGTTAAACATTTAGAAGCACAACAAAATCCATATTTCATTTCCATTATAAGCTAATAAGTGGGCTGTAACAAAGTTGCTACCGTAGTAGTACTTTGTACTTTTCCTTTTACTCAAGTAATTTTGAAAATGAATAGGCCTACTTTTTATTTTTACTGGAGTAATATTTAATTGGGTTATCCGTACTTTTACTCCAGTACTTGATTTGTGGGCCACAGCCTGATTATTATAGTGATTATTTGCCTAAAACTGTTCATTAGTAGTTACTTCATAGTTATTTTTCTTGAACCTTAACTAGTATATAATTAATAGTAGTTCTTCAGGAGGTTTCACAGAATATATTAATTACTGATTAGTTAACTGTTACTTAACACAATCATAAAATTATATTACATACTGATTAGTTAACACATCTTTCTTAATAGTTAACAGTAGTGAGTTAAGTGTTAATGAATAATCACCTGTTAGTTCTTCAATAATTCCTTATTAGTAATGTAGTAAGTAAGAAACAGTATTCTAAAGTGTTACCGAAACTAAGTTAAATTAGTCACACTATTGTATATTATCAGCACAACACTATAACGTACACTATAACAATCAAGATTTATTTAATGGAGAAAAGTTTGCACCACACTCAATGATACCCAACACAAGTGTAATGTACCCAACACTCCTTTGTGATTTGCATCTCTGCAGCAAACTCTCTGATGAGCACCAACTGTGGGTAATTTACTACTGCCAAGCAAGTACACAGAGAAAGAGAGAGAGAGAGAGAGCACATACACAGGTAAACATAACCACACCTAAAGGGGCGTGAAACACACTCAGAAATAAGTATTCATGTAATACATACATCCTCGGGATGTGACACCCCTACCACTAAGAATACAAACTTAAGGTTTGTATCAAACACTATCACTTACTATTTGCACTAGGAAAGAGTGTACAAGGGACAACAAACAATGCTTCTATACTTCGAATAACAATTCGAATAATCTTTTTATATTAAAATTAAATAGTTATTTAAGTTCTCAAAAATGCTGTGTAATCCTGTATAGACTCACAGATTGCTAGTTTCTTATATATTCCTCTGCCTACAATTTCCCTAAAGCCCATCCCTGTTTTTCTTGCCATCTGAAAATGATAAAAGAGTGTAGAGTATTGTTGACCTCTGTTCTGACTTTGGGAAATTGCTGTGACCTTGTAGTTCTTATGAGAGGAAACAACATGGCACATACAAAACAGGATGATGGTTTGAGCTTGAATCCAAGCAGAAAAAATGAAATAAATTAAAATTCTCCCCCTTTCATTTAGACACAGAAAGAGCACCTTGTGGATCAGGTTACACCCCTCTGTCAGCTCATAACACACACACACACACACACACACACACACACACACACACACACACACACACACACACACACACACACACACACACACACACACACACACAGAGAAACGTCTGCAATGTATATGTTTATATAGAGTTGCTGCTATAGAAGTCACATTGTAACATCAAACAGGGGGAGGTGTCTGGATATGTATGGGCAGCTTGTGGGAGTTTGAAGGATTTCAGAACAGAAAATTCACTATTCTGCCTAATCAGCACTCACTTCAGGGTCACGCACAAATATGTCAACTGACATCCCATTAATAACATTCTTAACCAGTAAAAAAACACACACAAAAAAAACAAGATAATTTTAAAAATAAATACCAATAATCAGTAAAACTGAAACATAAAAAAAAAACAAAAAAAAAAAAAAAACCTTTCAGTACTTTATACAAAATAAACTTTAACTGAAAGATAATATGGCCACACTTTAGTTTAGGGACTATTAACTATTAACTAACTAATAACCATGGCTACACTCATCATAAGTAAAATGAGGATTAAGTAACATAAAAATTTTGTTTTTCTTTTTTTTAAACAAACTTGCCATAAATAACTTATTAATGTTTTAGTGCATTTTTAAACTACTACTGATGTATCAGTTTTGGCTATTTATGCTAAATTTTTAGAGACAAAACTGAACATGATATTATGCATGTTATGTTTTTTTGTCACACTAACATACACATATACAGACATTCATTTTGCTGAAATGCCTATTTTATGTAATAAAAGTAATGCATATATTTCATGAAAAAGCCCTGCTTCGAACATATACTGTAAGCTGCTTTTTTTGTTTTTCTTATAAAAAATAAAAATAAAAATAATTAAATGTTAAAGTAAATGTCTTGAGTTTTGTCAGTGGCACCAATACTGACTGAATTGTTCTGTTTTGTGGCATGCAATGCATTTTCATTAAGTGATATGATGTGGCCTGCTGTGTCCATCTCTGAGAAGTGACTAGGAGTGTTTTTTCTCATTTCAGCAGCCATTCATTCACAGTTGGGGAGTGACTACATCTCTTTCTCATTTGCAGAGAGTAAAGGGGGAGGAGGGCAGAAATACCTTTGCTGGCAGTGCAAAGTGCACTCAAGAGTTACACTTGGGCAGTACATGCACTCATTTGCTGTCAAGTCAAGTCACCTTTATTTATATAGCGCTTTAAACAAAATACAGTGCGTCAAAGTAACTGAACAACATTCATTAGGAAAACAGTTTGTCAATAATGCAAAATGATAGTTAAAGTCAGTTCATCATTGAATTCAGTGATGTCATCTCTGTTCAGTTAAATAGTGTCTGTGCATTTATTTGCAATCAAGTCAACGATATCGCTGTAGATGAAGTGACCCCAACTAAGCAAGCCAGAGGCGACAGCGGCAAGGAACCGAAACTCCATCGGTGACTTGGGAGAAACCAGGCTCAGTTGGGGTGCCAGTTCTCCTCTGACCAGACAAATCCAGTAGTTCAATTCCAGGCTGCAGCAAAGTCAGATTGTGCAGAAGAATCATCTGTTTCCTGTGGTCTTGTCCTGGTGGTCCTCTGAGACAAGGTTTTTACAGGGGATCTGTATCTGGGGCTCTAGTTGTCCTGGTCTCCGCTGTCTTTCAGGGCAGTAGAGGTCCTTTCTAGGTGCTGATACACCATCTGGTCTGGATACGTATTGGATCCGGGTGACTGCAGTGACCCTTTGATCTGGATACAGACTGGATCTGGTGGCTACGGTGACCTCGGAATAAGAGAGAAACAAACAATTATTAGCGTAGATGCCATTCTTCTAATGATGTAGCAAGTACATAGGGTGTTATGGGAAGTGTACGTAGAGGATTATAATATAAAAGGAGCTCATTCAAATACTGATGTGCTAAACCATTCAGGGCTTTATAAGTAATAAGCAATATTTTAAAGTCTACACAATGTTTGATAGGGACCGGGCTAATATGGTCATACTTCCTGGTTCTAGTAAGAACTCTTGCTGCTGCATTTTGGAGTAGCTGTAGTTTGTTAACTAAGCGTGCAGAACAACCACCCAATAAAGCATTACAATAATCTAACCTTGAGGTCATAAATGCATGGATTAACATTTCTGCATTTGACATTGAGAGCAC
This sequence comes from Carassius auratus, assembly GCF_003368295.1. NCBI lineage: Eukaryota > Metazoa > Chordata > Actinopteri > Cypriniformes > Cyprinidae > Carassius > Carassius auratus. The sequence continues at coordinate 40,957 of NW_020524460.1, forward strand.
AGGCTGTAATTTAGATATATTTTTGAGATGGAAGAATGCAGTTTTACAAATGCTAGAAACGTGGCTTTCTAATGAAAGATTGCAATCAAATAGCATGCCTAGGTTCCTAACTGATGACGAAGAATTGACATAGCAACCAACAAGTCTTAGACAGTGTTCTAGGTTATTACAAGCAGAGTTTTTAGGTCCTATAATTACCACCTCTGTTTTTTCACAATTTAGCAGTAAGAAATTACTCGTCATCCATTTTTTTATATTGACAATGCATTCCATTAGTTTTTCAAATTGGTGTCTTTCACCGGGCCGCGAAGAAATATAGAGCTGAGTATCATCAGCATAACAGTGAAAGCTATCACCATGTTTCCTGATGATATCTCCCAAAGGTAAGATATAAAGCGTGAAGAGTAGCGGCCCTAGTCCTGAGCCTTGAGGTATTCCATACTGCACTTGTGATCGATATGATACATCTTCATTCACTGCTACGAACTGATGGCAGTCATATAAGTACGATTTAAACCATGCTAATGCACTTCCATTAATTCCAACAACATGTTCAAGTCTTCGCAAAAGAATGTTGTGGTCGATTGTGTCAAATCCAGCATTAAGATCCAATAAAACTAATATAGAGATACACCCACGATCAGCTGATAAGAGCAGATCATTTGCAACTCTAAGGAGAGCAGTCTCAGTACTATGAAACGGTCTAAATCCTGACTGGAAATCCGCACATATACCATGTTTCTCTTAGAATTAATATTATTGTGAGGATACCACCTTTTCTAGTATCTTGGACAGAAAAGGGAGATTTGAGATTGGTCTATAATTAACTAGTTCTTTGGGGTCAAGTTGTGTTTTTTTGATGAGAGGCTTAATAACAGCCAGTTTGAAGGTTTTGGGGACATATCCTAATGACAATGAGATATTAATAATAGTCAGAAGATTATCTACAGTATGACTTCTGGAAACACCTCTTTTAGGAGCTAAATGGTATAGGGTCTAACATACATGTTGTTGGTTTAGATGATTTATCAAAGTTTATACAATTCTTCCTCTCCTATAGTAGAGAATGAGTGGAACTGTTCCTCAGGGGGTCTATAGTGCACTGTCTGATGCGATACTGTAGCTGACGGCTGAATGGTTGCAATTTTATCTCTAATAGTATTGATTTTAGAAGTAAAGTAGTTCATAAAGTCATTACGGCTGTGGTGTTGGGAAATGTCAACACTTGTTGAGGCTTTATTTTTCGTTAAATTTAGCCACTGTAGTAAATAAATACCTGGGGTTATGTTTTTTTTTTTTTCTTCTAAAAGAGAAGAAAAGTAATTGGATCTAGCAGTTTTTAATGCTTTTCTGTAGGATAGGTTACTTTCCCGCCAACAATACAACATACCTCTAGTTTTGTTTTCCTCCAGCTGCCCTCAATTTTTCAGGCTGTTCTCTTTAGGGTGCGAGTATGCTCATTATACCATGGTGTCAAACTGTTTTCCTTAACCTTCCTTAAGCGTAAAGGAGCAACTGTATTTGAAGTGCTAGAAAAGAGATGCTATCATCAAGTTGTTCTGAGGTTTTGGATATGCTAAGGAATTTGGATACATCAGGAAGATATCTTACAAAGCAGTCTTTTGTGGTAGAAGTGATTGTTCTTCCATATTTTTAACAAGTAGAATTTACAATTTTGGCTATATGAAGTTTGCACAAAACTAAATAATGATCTGAGATCATGACTTGGCTGCATAATTTCAACACTATCAACATCAATTCCATGTGACAGTATTAAACCTAGAGTATGATTTCGACAGTGAGTAGATCCTGAAACGTGTTGTCTAACTCCAATGGAGTTCAGAATGTCTATAAATGCTGATCCCAATGCATCTTTTTCATTATCAACATGGATATTAAAATCACCAACAATTAAAACTTTAACTGCAGCCAGAACTAACTCGGATGTAAAATCACCAAACTCTTTAATAAAGTCTGTATGGATTCCCTGGTGGCCTGTATACAGTAGCCAGTACAAACATAACAGGGGATTTATCATTAACGTGTTTCTCTGGATAATGTTATATGAAGCACCATTACTTCAAACGAGTTATACTTGAAGCCTGCCCTCTGAGAAATCCTGAAAACGTTGTTATAAATTGAAGCAACACCTCCCCCTTTGCCTTTTAGACGTTGCTTAAGGTTTGTAATCAGTAATCTTGGGGGGTGGACTCATTTAAAATAATGTAATCATCAGGTTTTAGCAAGGTTTCTGTCAAACAGAGCACATCTATATTCAATGTCGTGGGAAGGGGGGTGCTGCAGGGGCTGCAGCCCCCCCCCCCCCCCCGTCATAGCATCAGGACTAACCTAATATTGTACTTAAAAACGTGAAAAAAATAAAAATATATTCATCAGCAACACACCTGAACGCAAGGCCATGCTTGGTGCACTTTAAATCCCTGTATGCTGTTGCCTATTCATCGAAGTCCTGTGGCTGAAGAGGCCTAGGCTAGCATAAGGCAGCACATCACTAAATAATAGTGAATAATTATTTAGTGAATATATATGACATATATACCTAATTGAAGTCGTGGGAAGGGGGGAAGTCGTGGCCTAATGGTTAGAGGGTTGGACTCCCAATCGAAGGGTTGTGAGTTCTAGTCTCGGGCCGGATGGAATTGTGGGTGGGGGAGTGCATGAACAGCTCTCTCTTCACCTTCAATACCACGACTTAGGTGCCCTTGAGCAAGGCATTGAACCCCCAACTGCTCCCCGGGCGCCGCAGCATAAATGGCTGCCCACTGCTCCGGGTGTGTGCTCACTGTGTGTGTGTGTGTTCACTGCTCTGTGTGTGTGCATTTCGGATGGGTTAAATGCAGAGCACAAATTCTGAGTATGGGTCACCATACTTGGCTGAATGTCACTTCACATTTCCTTCACATTTTTTCCATTTGTTTTTTTTTTCAGAAATGACCATCCCCGTTCTCAGTGGCGTTTTCTCCCTGAAGCCAAGGGAAGCCATCTCTTCCGACAATCACCTCATGCTTTGTTCCGATCAGAATAATGGGCGTTTACTAGCCGCTCTCAAGCGCACGACCGCATGCATAATTTTGCCACAAAGAACCGGATAAAGAAATGATTATGAATTTGTCAAAAATTGCAAGGAGACATTTAATTGTTTATTAATAAAATGGTGTTTTCTGTGTCGCTGCAAAGACGATGCGGACTCGCCATGAACGCCAGAGAGAAATGCACATTTCATATGGATTAGGCCTACATATTCAGAGAGTATCCTATTTCTTTTTGTTTTGAATATTTTCGTTTAAAAGTAGACATTTTTAAGCTTTAATAGATAGCCTATATTTCTCAAAACTGTCTGTGAGGCACAAGCTGAGTTTCTGTGCCCTCAAGTTCACGTGCAATTCAAGTGATGTGCCGGCACCTTATTACATTGTCTGCTAATATATTTGCTTGTTTATTAAATACAGGCAATGGGTTGATAAAATATTGATCAAAATTAAGATACAATTTATACAAAACGAAAATCTTTTAAACAGAGTCTTTCTACAAAACAAAACTCAATAAAGTGGTCAAAATCATGTCTTACCCACTCCATGTCTCATAGGCTATTGCGCATGATGTATCATATCTTTCTCATGCTGCATGCTCACTTTCATAATAAACATTGATTAAATAAATAAAAAAAATACATTAGCCTATAATATTTAAACAAATATGAAACCAAATATGTTTTCTTTAATGGCTACAACACATAGCCTAAACAGTACAGAGATTTTTTATTATTTTTTTTTTATTTATTTATTTTTATTAAACATCAAAGTACAAGTACATCAAGTACAATTTTTGTGTATAAAACAGTAACAATCACGCCAGGGGAGAAGACTAGTAGAGAAATGTCATGTCGTCAGTCACAACACAATGACGTCACATATTTTCCAACCCAGCCCTCAGCCCCCATGACCCCCCCCCCCCCGCATGAAACAGCTTCCAGTGCGCCTGTCTATATTATGATCAGTGATCATATTATTTACAAAAAGTGTTTACGTAGAAAGGGATCTGATATTCAATAAGCCAAGCTTTTGTTTATCCATATTGCATCTGCTTTTTATTTGTTGAACCTCAATTAAGTTGTTAATATACAAGTATAAACACTAAGACTATTTGCCATATTTCTAGAGAGAAGAGTGGCGCCACCCCAGGGGGAATGAAGACCAGCTCTTTTCAACAGGTCAGGTCTGCTCCAAAAGCAGGTGAGCAGGGAGGGTACCAGAGCATATTACAGTGTCTGACATCGTGCTTGCATGTTCACACACCTCTTTAATGTTATTTTTAGTGATCTCCGACTGGCGAAGTTGAACATCATTAGCGCCGGCATGAATAACAACCTTACTGTATTTACGTTTAGCATTAGCCAGCACTTTTAAATTTGCCAATATGTCAGGCACTCTATTTCCCATTAAACATTTGACTATGATGGCTGGTATCTCTATATACACGTTCCGTACAATAGAATCACCAATAACTAGAGCACTTTCATCAGGTTTCTCAGTGGATGCATCACTGAGTGGGGAGAACCTGTTTAATGTTTTGATGGGAACAGAAGAGCGGTGTTTTGAACCATGACTACGCTGCCTCACTGTCACCCAGTTGCCCTGCTGCAGGGGTTCTGTTGCCGGAACTGAACAATGTACAGGAATCCCTGAGCTAGACGCATCCAAAGCCGTATCTAGAGCCCTAACATTCTTACTGTCGTCAATTCAAGTTTGGATGCGTGTCTCTAATTCTGAAATCTTCTCTGTCAGCCTAACTATTTCCCTGCATTTATCATATATGAATCCCTCATCTGCGACAGAGATAGATAAACTGTACATGTGGCATGAGTTGCAAATAACAATAGCAGGAGAAGCCATTACTCACCGTGCTTGATGAAATATTCTTACTGCGGTTGTCTGATGAACTTGTGAAAAACTGGAGTGAGAGAGAGTAGAGGAGAAAAGAAAACAGCGATAGGTTAGAATGAAAACGCTAATAACAAGCTAACGAGTGCTAACACTTTGCAGGTGTACTGCAATCACAGATTTAAAATAAAAGTGAACTATCAGAATTAATCTGATAAGATTGATTGATAATATCAGAAATATGGTGTGAATTAAGTTATATTTTATCACTTTAAACAACAGAGAGTTATAGAAAGATAAAGATTCTAGAGAAAAAAAATAAAATAAAAACAGCTACACGGAGCTACGATTAGCTACAGAAGGCAGACAGGAAGTAGAGAAAACACTGTCCAACAGCGACACCCGTTGCTGTGATATAACTTTGTCAATTTGTACCAATATTACAGCAGTTTAGGCTCCTAAAGATTCAGACCTTTATTTCCTCACAGCAAGATTCAGTATTTTGTTGGTCATTGCTAAAACAGCAATTGCTATAAATTGATCATACAGCAAGTTTACTGGTTAATAAAGAGCTAAGCAACTAAGTGCAGACAGTGGAGTTCTTCTGTGTTGAAGACAGATTACAGTGCTCTCCACTAGTATTGACACCCTTAGTAAATATCAGCAACAGCGGTTGTGAAAATAAATCTGCATTGTTTATCCTTTTAATCTTTCATTAAAAAAATGCATAAAAGTCTAACCTTTCATTTAATTAAAGCAATTGAAAGTGGGGGGACATTCTCATTGCAAAATAAATGTTTTTCTCCAATGCATGCCAACTGCATGCACAATTATTATTATTTTTTTATTATTATATCAAAACTTAATTTTTGATTAGTAATATGCATTGCTAAGAACTTAATTTAGACAACGTTAAAGGCAATTTTCTCAATATTTAGAATAATTTTTATACAAAAAAATGGTCCTTGCTCTTCCAAGCCTTTAAATGAGGGTAAGCAGGTGTTTGTTATCAACAGTTAAGAAGATGTAAAAATAAAGTCCATGCATCTGTAATAAAACGTCCCTCACATGGCTCTGAATAAAGGAACCTTGTAGCGAATCCATGCGTATTTGTAATTTGTAAGATACTGTTTATATATATATATATATATATATATATATATATATATATATATATATATATATATATATATATATATACACACAGATTTCAAACATATTAAACATATTTTTTCTCATATCCTCTGACTGTTGTGACATGGAAGACTCCCGTGTCAATTATGCAAAATGACAGTTAAAGGCAGTTCATTGGATGAATGAATGAATGAATAAATAAGTTTCAGTTTTAGTGCGAAGCTACAAATTGCCCATTCCAAATTGTTTATACATAAAGGTGACATATAAACTTATCTAACACTTATAAATACACATTTTCAATGCAGTCAAACCTGACCTAGGCAATGTAAATTTCTCTTGATATGCATTGCTGGAAAGTTTAGCTGCACATTAATGAGCTATTCAAGCTTTATTTCAAGCTATTCATCTAATCTAATAATAAAGCTCAGAAACTCAGCTTTATAAAACTATATTATCAATTTTTGCTTTTAAACACCAGTGTATCTCGGTGCCCTTTTGTGATACTGTTATAGCTCAATTATACTGTGATATAATCTTACACCTTGTTATGTTTAGTAATAAGGGACCCAATAAACAAAGACTGTTAAAAGCCTTTACTGTGAATGGCTACTGCATAATGTGAACAATCGACCACACTAAATGGCAACTTAATTAAATAAAGCACTTAAATAAGTGAAGCTTCATTTCCACCAGCAATTGTGACAATGCACACAGAATTGGAGATCCTTGGAATTAAAAGATCAATTTAGAAATTTGCAAACAAATTTGATGACAAAAAAGAAACTTGATTAACCATAAAAGTAAATACGTAGCTAATGATCGTAATTACACCAGAGTAATATCAGCCCCAGGGCCGCAGCGAAACATCCTCTGTTGACTTTATTCACTTGCCATGCCTTGTCCTTTTTGCAGGCTTATCGAGAGTATTTGTTTGTTTGCTTGCTAATGAAGGTCTAGATGTGCCTGCAGCCTCTACTGTTACACTAATTCAGATAAAAGCTTGACTTCAGCTGCCTTACTGACATTAAAGGTGTAGGATGGCTCAGTTCTCTTCTATCCAAATGGCCATTACAGGCTAAGGAACCTAATTAACATGACAACATCTAAAATACACGACTCCTCCTATTCACAGGACACTACCCTTAATCAGAAAGATTGTGGCTAATTGCTAAGAGATTGAGTTGATTTTCACTGGTGGAGTGTGGGTGCTTCAGGGCCCGAGATGTGCCTTTATGAGCGTTCTGACACACATAACCTACCTGGAAATTCAAAAGCAACATGGCCAGACTCTGTTTTGTTGGGTGATTTAAGACACATGCCAAACAAACTGTGGGAAAACTAATCACAAATATAGATATACATTCATGTGCAAGCCAAGTCTCATGAAAATGTGTATAGTAAATAGTATCCCAAATAAAAACTTGTGGTATTGATACTCAAAAATGGACATTGGTGTTTATATGATATGCACGTGTTTGACTTTAAAGTCCATTTTTGCGTATCAATAACGTGAGTTATTTTTGGAGCAACATCATTTTGGAAGTTGTGCTTTGGATCTGCTATTCTGCAAGGACGAATCTGATGGCTTCACTGCTATGCCCATGACTAACGATGATCACCTCATCTTCTGCAAATCAACCAGATTACATAAATTGTTATGTGTTCATTTTTCATTTGGAATATTATTCCCCTTCATATTTTAACTATATTTTAAGTTCTGCCATTTCTAAGAGGGTTACAATCACATCCAATTCATCCAAAATTAGTCTGTCATCTGACGTGATGTTGAGAGAGACTGACTGAAAGGGAACATCTCGGTTATGTATGGTAACCCTTGTTCACTGTAGGAGGGAATGGAGACGTCAAGTCCTGTTCCGTCACCATGGCTGCTGTACCACCGCTGAGCGGCCAGGTCACCAGCTCGGCTCTTCAGTGAAAACCTGGTATGCATAGCACCTGCTGCTTTCTTATACTCACACTGATCAGCTGCAGTTGGATGCAATAATTGCATGCCAATGTGCATTTGCTCGTTTAGTTTACACTCAAAGTAGAATGGTCTATCGAAGCAATATCCCAATTCGTTGGTCATCTGGCGTGACGTCTCCATTCCTTCCCTCAGGGAACGAGGATTGTCATGCGTAACTGAGACGTTTCTTCTTTGCCAATAGGTGGCGCTGTTACCTTATTGATGTGCCGTGGTCAGTGTGAGCTGACAATGGTACAGTACATACAAAGTTTGGTGTAAATATGTCTAACCTTTGCAGAGATACAGTCATCAGAAGCAGTTTGGCATCTTTCCAGCAACTCTGTTCATGTGCTAAACAAAAACCATTTCCTGTATCAACACGAAATCCATAAATTTTTGCCAGCTTTGTCTGAAGATGATCCGAGCCAAATTTGGTGAAAATCGGACCAAAGATCTAGGAGGAGTTCAAAGTATGTTGTCAACATGAATCAAAATGGTGGACAGGAAGTTCAGCCAATATTGGTAAAATAGGTATCGGTGTTCTCATCATGATCCAAGGAATCTATCATCATCAGTCCGATTAAATTGGTTAAGGTAAGCAAAAGTTATTAGCATTTTCTAAATTTCACCATAAGGTGGTGCTGACTCCAAACTTTTTAAGTACCATAAGGGTATGGAGCCGAAGATTTTTGTAAGTAGTTTGGTACGAAGAAGAAAAAGCCTGGTTTTGAAGCCTATTGTTCAGCAGAATGTGAATTTCGGTGTCCTTTCAACTCAGCATGAGCCAAGGAATCAGAGGAAAAAATAATTTGATGTCCGACAGCTCATCAGAATTCATGGCCTGAGTCCGACCCGAGCCAGTCTTTTTTTCCCCACCTTCTCCCTAAACAGCTTCTACTAGCTTACTGTTTCAACTAAAATAGTTCAGTTTTGTATGCAATGTCAAATTGAGTATATATAAATATATTTTTATTATAATTAAGTTATAAAAAAAAGAGAGAGAAAAAAGAAAATATCAATTAGAATGCAAAGTGTCTTTTATTTGTGTGCACTCACAATATCAACAAAGCATTGTGCTTTTATAAAATAAAGGATACATAGACCTACAGGGTGCACTTTCTGCAATTTTGGAAAGGAGCACTTCACAATGATGGTCGGAAACTCAGTGAATACTTGACTCACAGACCTGCTAAATATATATATATATATATATATATATATATATATATATATATATATATATATATATATATAAAGCTTTAAATTACTACTTTAAAACTAAATAACAAAAAAAAAGACTAAAAATAAAATTCATTTTATGGATTTTATAAAATCCGTAAATAGCACATGTTTTTTTTTGAAGGCGCATCTAAAGAGAATATGGAGAAACACACTGTTTTGCTAATGAATGTTGTTCAGTTGCTTTGAAGCAATGTATTTTGTTTAAAGCGCTATATAAATAAAGGTGACTTGACTACACACTACACACAATACACACACATAAATAAGGGTTATAGCATTCAACATTTTCCCAATCTTAGATAAAAAAAAAAAAAAAAAAAAAAAAGTTTTATTTTAATTTTTTATTTATTTTATTTTTTTATGAAGCTTAAGTAATTTTTGAGAAAAGTCAAAATAAATAAATAAATAAAATAAAACAAATAATACTTGAAAATAAAAAAATATAAATAAAACAAATCATCAACTTCCATGATTTCTGTTGTATGATAATTTACAAAGATTGACGACAGAATTTTCATTTTGGGTGAACTGTCGCTTTAACTATTCAGAATCTTTTAAGTATTACTAACTTTTTTCATAACATGGTCCGGCCTGTGGAGACCACTGACAAGATGATTTGAGAAGCTTGCATTAATTCTACTTAAACAGAGCTGCAATAAAATAATGGGAAAAAAATGGTGAGAACACATGAGACCCGATGCAGTCTGGGAAGCCAGAGTGAAATCTCATGAACTCATGATCATGAGGATGCAATAAAGAACTAGAGCAGCCAACCAACAGTCCCTGACAGAGAAAAATGCTCCCCACCTACAGCAGATAATAAATCAGACACAGGCGAATTAAAAAACCAACAGAAGAAAAACAAATATGGCATGTCTTGCTGGTTTAAAGTGTCCATACCTTTCCCCCTTCACTGCAGGAGGGGAAGAGTATAATAACTTCACCTTTCTCATTGGCACCTAGAGAAACATTGGCATAATTTTCAATGAGTTTTTTAATTACGCTTGCTTATTTCATCATTAGCTTAAAAAAAAAAAAAAAGAGAATGAGTGCCAGAAGTGGCCAGAGTCGTGAGGGGATATAATGACAGAGAAAAAGTGTTCATGAGAAAACTCTCTTGTATTAGAGAAGGTGATGAAATAAAAGAGATGACAGAGAGATTAAAGGGATGAGAAGCTGGTTATGGTCTGTGAAGTTGCACATCACATAAGACTGTAAGTAAATCCGCAATCAATCAATTAAATGTATTAACTGTCTTTAATGAAGCAAGGAAGGAAACTGGTTAGGCTCAGTATATCAAGTCAAGTCACCTTTATTTATATAGCGCTTTGAACAAAATATATTGCGTCAAAGCAACTGAACAACATCCATTAGCAAAACAGTGTGTCAATAATGCAAAATGACAGTTAAAGGCAGTTCAACATTGAATTCAGTGATGTCAGTCTGAACTCTTTATATATGAGGGGGCTTCCTACTTAGAATGCATATTAAGTGCAAGTAAAGTATCTGCTTTGAAGTTTCAAATAACTTTTGCAAAAATTGTAACATAAAAAAAATAAATAATAATAATTGAAAGGATTATTTAACTTCCAGAACACAAATTCCTGATAATTTACATTTATTTGCAATGTGACTATCTATTGAATGAATTTGCAAAAGGCCATTATATACAAGCATTTGTCGTTAAAAAGTATAGACTTTTTTTTTTTCTAGATGAGATCATTATTCCTCGTGTGAGATTGTGCAAAGCCCTTTTGAAGCTGCACTGAAACTGTAATTTAGACCTTCAGCCCATTGGCCACCATGGAAGTCTATTATACAGAGAGAAATCCAGGAATGTTTTCCTTTGAAACTGAAGAATAAAAGACATGAACATCTTGGATGACATGTGGGTGAGTAAATTGTCAAAAGTTTTTAATCTGGAAGTGAACTAATCCTTTAAAAAACTTTTAAATTACATTTAGAATAAAAAAAAATGCAATTAATTAGTTTTCACTTTGATTCTTAAATAAATAATTTTAATGTAATCTAATGAATTTGGTTCTTAATATGCCTGATACAGTAATTGAAAATATACACATAACGTTTTAATCATACTTACAGGTTGTGGTTCAGAGAGGCTTGTTGGTCCAAATAAAGAAGATTAGAAGCCAAAAAGAGTGGGGTGGGGATTATGCTAATGTCAAGTCACCATTATTTATTTAGTGCTTTAAACAAAATACATTGCATCAAAGCAACTGAACAACATTCATTAGGAAAACTGTGTGTCAATAATGCTTTTAAAAAAAAAAAAATCTTTATTTATCATGCACTTTTTTTGATTAACAACTATTTAGACTGTTTACGAGCATTGCTACCTATACAAACTACAAAAGAGATATTTTTCGAAAACCCATATGATCTGCTCTTTAATGGAAGAAGTTTTAAAGACCAAGTACTCTTCCTAGAGCTGGCCTTGTGGCCAAACAGAGAAACTGCTGGAGAAAGGCTTTGGTTAGTGTAGTTACTAAGAACCTGATAGTCACTCTAGTTGAGCTCCATGATCATATGTGAAGACAGGAGAAATCTACAGAAGGATAAATCATTACTGCAACACTCTGCGATCTGGGCCTTTTGGCGGTGTGGCCAGACTCAGTCCTCACACTCTGCTCATCACCTGCAGAGTACCATCCCAAAAGTAAAGTGTGCTGGTAGCAGCCTCATGCTTTTGGGCAGGGCTGTTTTCAGTGGCAGGGACTTGGATACTGATACTTGTTTGTTGCTGCCATGTGTCTTGAGTTTGAGCTCCGTCACATACACTTTTTTTATAGACTATTTTTTATCTTAAAAATCGAATTTATACACCACAATTTTCGGTTCTATAACGTGCTCATGTTCATGATGTTTCTGCGCAGATACCCAGGATCCTGAAGACCGAAAAAATATCCGTTGTGGTAACTTTTTTAACGTTGCTGACACTCCCTCATATGAGTTAAAATAAACCAATATCCCAGAGTAATTAATTTACTCAAACAGTACACTGACTGAACTGTTGAAGAACACCGAGCCGAGCCAGATAACGAATTAAAGATTGACTCGTTCTCGACTCAAGATCCAGTTGCATCGGTTTTCGGATCACCAGTAGTGATGGGAAGTTGAGTCTTTTCCACGAACCAGTTCTTTCAGACAGTTTGATTCAATAAACCGGTTGAAAAAAAATGGTTCACCGGTTCTTTTGCACTCAACGTAATGACTTAATTGGCGATGACTGGCCTTCATTCAAGCCATCGGTTTACCGGCGCTCATAACATTAGCACAGAATCAGTTCTGAATCAATCACCAAAAGAACCAGTTAGGTTCAGATGCGCTGTGTGCCAGTCTGCTTCACGCTGAATCACGCATTCGCAGTATCATCAGCTCCTCGGCTATCGAAACAGATGCGTCCGACAGAAACTGTTCTCGGTTTAGTGTACTGGTGATCTGAAAACAGATGCAACTGGTTCTTGACTCAAGAACGAGTCAATCTTTCATTCGTTATCTGGCTCGGCTCGGTGTTCAGTTCTGTCTTCACAGCAGTTCAGTCAGTTTACTGTTTGAGTAAATTAATTACTCTGGGATATTGATTTGTTTGAACCACGTTAAAAAAGTTAACAACTTAAGTCATTTGTGGATTAATGCTTATTGGAGATGCGAACCATTTGAAATGATTCAGTTCGATTTGGTGAACTGTTTCAATCTGAACCGATTAAATAGAATGATTCATTTGCGAACCAGACATCACTACACTGCAGAGCTGTGACTGCGCTCACAAAAGACCCGGAAGAGAAGACACTGCTGAATAAATTTGTAGTTTTTTTTTTTTCTTTTTGGACAAAAATGTATTTTCGAAGCTTAAAAAAATTCTAACTTGATCCTCTGATGTCACATGGACTACTTTGATGATGGTTTTATTGCCTTTCTGGACATGGACAGTATACCGTACATACATTTTCAATGGAGGGACAGACAGCTCTCAGACTAAATCTAAAATATCTTAAACTGTGTTCCGAAGATGGAACAACATGAGGGTCATTGAGAGTCATTAATGACATAATTTTTATTTTGCGGTGGACTAACCCTTTAATAGTTTTACTGAATTTCTTCACAGATAAAATAGATAACATCAGAAATATAATAGCAAATTTAGATTCTACAGTGTCTAATACTTCAGTGTCATCCATTGCACCCAAAGTTAAAATGCAGTGCTTTACAGCTATAGGACAGGAAGAGCTAAATAAACTTACCACAGCTAAGATCACCACTTTTAGAGTTTCATCTCCCTATCAGATGTGAGCATAAGTATTGCAACAGTTGCCTCAAAGGTCTATCTAAGTGTTCAGCTGTGTCCTGTTGCATTAATTCTTCAGATATTAAAAGCAGGGAATGTGTCTTATCAGTTATATACATTGCTTCTGCATTCTAAATCTTACATTCGATGATGACACAGACAAACCAGGTTGAAGAAGAGGAAGCCGACTCTGAAAGAAAAGCAAGCAATTTGGATGCTAAAAGAAAAACAAGGAGAAATGGAGAAATCAAGAGTTTGGAAACTTCCGGTGACATCAGCAACCAACGACAACCTGATAAGCTGTGAAAAACAACAGTAGTTGAAGACAGATAAATCATAAAAGCTGTGAAAATGAATCCAAAAATAAGTCTGTAAAATCACCAACAACCTCCAGAAAGATGGGGTGATGCTCTGTCAATCTACAGTCCGCAGGAGAATTTTACACCAAATAATATAACTTGCTGCTACACAGCAAGATGCAAACCTCTGATCAGCACCAATAATAGAAAGACAAGATTCTGACATGAGACAAAGATGAACCTTTATCTAAGTGATTGGAAAGCAAAAGTGTGGAGAAAAAAGGGAACTGCAAATGATCCTAAGCATACAACCTCTTCTGTAAAGCTTGGTGGAGGTAGTGTCATGGCATGGGCATGCATTGCTGTCTTTAAAACAGGACCTCTTAATTATAATGATGACTTAATTTATGATGGCTGTAGCATAATTCATTTGGAAGGGTACAAAATCATCTTGGCTACCAATATTCAAGAAAATGCCACCAAACTCACTAGAAAGCACTTCATATTAGATCAGGACATTGACCCAAAACACCCTGCCAGTTCAGTCAAGGACTTTATCAGGGCAATGAAATGTAGAGTCTTAGATTTCCTAAATCAATCTCCAGATTTAAATCTGATTAAACATTTATTTAACCATCTGAAGAGGAGACTAAAGACAGAAACTCAGCAAAACAAGCAACAGTTGGAATTGGTTGCATTAAAGGCTGGAGAAAAGCATTTCAAAGCATAAGACCAAGGGTCTGGTGATGTCTATAGGTTGCAGACTCTCTGATTGCATGCAAGGGATCTGCAACTAAATATTAGCTTTTAATCTTTTACATCTCCCTTAAATTATTTATGCAATCTACTTATTTAAATATTTATTTTTTATTTTTAAGTTTTTACAGTTCTGTTTTTGCTTTGTCTGTATGGTGTATGGAGTGAAGATTAATGTGTAAAATCAAGTAAATTAAAGAAGTTAATCATAAGGCAGCAACATAATATGTGGGAAAATATATGAACTATTGTTACAATAAGCAACATTTTAGTGGGTGCCTTCTGTAAATCATGGTAAAAATGTAAAATGTAATTAAAATGTATGAAATTAATGATTTTTTAAAGCTATATAATTTAGGTATATTATGTATAGCTTTAAATGCATGATTGCATGGTACAAAATACATATACTGTCAATGTTACAGCAAAGTGAAGTATAAGGTTTGATCTGAGCAGATATTATTTTTTGTGGGATGAAGGAAAGGTTGGAAGCAAATGCGAGTAATAGTTCTTTAATGAAACTGAATAAACAAATAAACGCAAGGGTACAGTACAGCTGAGAAGACGACAGCGACATGGTGGAGAGGGTGTGAGGAATCCGGATGATGATGGTGAGAAGGTGAGGAATCCGGATGATGACAGTGAGTAGGCAGCAGGAGAGGATGGCAAAGGAACTGCGGGGAAATAGTGCCGAAGGTAAGAGTTCGTGGCTGAGTGGAAGTACGGAGAGTGGATGAGGTTCTAGGAAAACACAGACATCCAACACAGACAACACTAAAGCCGACGAACAGGGTCTACAACATTAAATAACGATCTCACAAACACAAGACAAACCAATATATAGGGAATGAGTAATGAGTGACAGCTGTTGCTGATGACAATTAGCGGAGACGCCCACAAACTAATCAGTGCAGACGCGAAACACACAGACTTCACCACAAAGTGCAAACACTCCGAGATCACGGTTTACCAACCGTGACAGGACCCCCCTCAAGAACTCCTCTTGGATCTCCTTGAAGGGCCTACCTGCTGATTGTAGTCATCAATAAGGGAGTGATCCAATATGTCCCTAGCAGGTACCCAACTCCTCTCCTCCGGACCGTAACCTTCCCAGTCCACCAGGTACTGGAATCCTCATCCCCTCCGTCTCGAGTCCAGAATACGATTAACCGAATAAGTCGGTTCCCCATCTACGAGACGCGGCGGCGGGGGAACCGGAGTAGGCGGATTAATTAAGGAGGACTGTCACCGGACTAATAATCTTGGTGATAGTAAACGGGCCGATAAATTTGGGAGCTAATTTATTAGAAGTGGAACGCAGAGGAATGTTACTAGTAGAAAGCCACACCTTTTGACCCACGACGTAAACGGGAGGCTTTGACCTGTGGTGATCAGCCTTGGCCTTAGTGCGCTCCCTCATCCTGAGCAGAGTCTCGCGGGCTCTGGTCCAGGTGCGGTGGCACCTCTGGACAAACGCGTGAGCGGAGGGGACCGCGACTTCAGATTCCAGACTGGGAAAAACTGGTGGCTGGTAACCTAAACTACACTGAAACAGAGAAAGGCCCATAGCTGACACTGGCAACGAATTGTTGGCGTACTCCACCATAGAGAGTTGTTGACTCCAGGAAGAAGGATTCTTGGAGACCAATCTCTTGGAGACCTCTCTAAATCTTGGTTGGCTCGCTCAGATTGTCCGTTACTTTGGGGATGATAACCCGAAGACAAGCTAACTGATGCTCCTAACAATTTGCAAAACTCTTTCCAAAATTTGGATATGAACTGAGAACCCCTGTCAGAAACCACGTCTACCGGGAGGCCATGAAGCCTTGAAGACGTGATCTAGGACAGTGACCGCTGAAGAAGCCCATCAGAAGGTCGGTTAGACCACTGGCGCAAACTGAGCAAGCCAAAACAAAATCGCGGACGTCACAAGCCATACGTGACCACCAGAACCATTGTCTAACCAACCCATTAGTTGTACTTATCCCTGGGTGACAAGCTACATTAGAACAATGACCCCACTGGACAACTTCAGACCTTAACTCCTCCGGCACAAATAAACGGTTTGGTGGACAACCGGACGGAGGCGTTACCCCTTGTAAGGCCATCTTGACCTTCGACTCGACCTCCCATACGAGTGCTGAGACCACTAACTTCTCGGGTAAAATACACTCGGGAGTCACCGGGCGGAAGGAGGGATCAAAAAGGCGTGATAAAGAGTCGGGTTTGACATTTTTTGAACCAGGGCGGTACGATAAAGTAAACTCAAAACGACCGAAAAAAGTGCCCACCGAGCCTGCCTGGAATTTAGTCTTTTGGCGGTTCTAATGTACTCTAAATTCTTATGATCGGTCCAAACAATAAAAGGAACCCCTGAACCTTCCAGCCAGTGACGCCACTCCTCCAATGCTAATTTGACGGCCAACAACTCTCTATTGCCAATGTCATAATTACGTTCGGCAGGAGATAGTCGATAAGAGAAAAACGCACAAGGATGTACCTTATCGTCCGAAGCAGCACGTTGGGACAACACTGCTCCTACCCCCACCTCTGCTGCGTCGACCTCCACCACGAACTGCCATGTGGGATCAGGGGCCACAAGGATGGGAGCCGATACGAAGCGGCTCTTGAGGTTAGCGAACGCAGCCCCAGCTGTGTCCAACCACCTGAACGGAGTACTGGGGGAGGTCAAGGCTGTCAGAGGTGAGGCTATTTGGCTGAAATTGCGAATTAAACGCCGATAGAAATTGGTGAATCCCAGAAACCGCTGTAGGGCCTTACAGGAATCTGGAGATGGCCAATCTATCACAGCCTTAGGACGGGAACAGACTGTGCATGGAATACGCATTTCTCCGCCTTGACAAAAAGCCCATTCTCAAGTAACCTCTGGAGCACTCGTCTGACATGTTGAACGTGTTCCTGGAGAGATGAAGAAAAAATCAGTATGTCATCCAGGTAAACATATACAAACTGATCTACCATATCTCTCAACACGTCATTAACGAGTGCTTGGAAAACCGTGTGAGTTGGAGAGCCCGAACGGCATCACCAAGTATTCAAAGTGCCCTCTAGGGGTATTAAAGGCGGTTTACCATTCATCCCCCTTCCTGATGCGGACCAAATGATAAGCATTACGTAAATCCAGTTTTGTGAATATGGATGCTCCCTGCAACCTCTCGAAAGCTGAAGACATGAGTGGTAAAGGATAGGTGTTCTTTATCTTGATGTTGTTCAGCTCTCGGTAATCAATGCAAGGTCGCAGAGAACCATCCTTCTTACCCACAAAAAAGAATCCCGCCCCCGCTGGAGAAGAGGAAGGGCGGATGAACCCAGAGACTAAGGAATCAAAAATGTATTTCTCCATGGCCTCCCTCTCAGGAATAGACAAAGAGTATAACTTGCCCTTAGGCGGAGACTTACCTGACACTAAGTCTATAGCACAGTCATAGGGACGATGCGGAGGGAGAGAAGCAGCACGGGACTTACTGAACACCTCCTTCAGGTCCAGATACTCTAGGGGGAAGTTGGGTAAAACCATGTTCTCCTTCTGAAAGACAGAAACAGGGACAACAGGACAAGCAGAAACCAGACAAGACTCATGACAACTTTCACTCCACAATGTGACAGTGTTAGAACCCCATTCCACTCGTGGATTATGTTTGGTTAACCAGGGGTGGCCTAACACAATGGGAGCAACAGGGGAGTCAATGAGGAAAAAGGATATGGTTTTGTGATGGTTTCCAGACGTGAGCAGTGTGATGGGTTCTGTACAGTGAGTGACGTGAGGCAGTTCCTGGCCATTGAGTGCGGTGACATGGATGGAGAGAGACACAGGAAGGACAGGAATGTTTAAGTGATGTGCAAGTGAAGAATCAATGAAAATACCTTAACTTTGAATTACCATTAGTGATATTGATTCCTCCACCGCAGTTTCACCGGAAGGAGATGATCGATGATGTAAATGAGGACTTCCCAGTGGAGACCCCCCCGATAGTAGCCTCAAGTTTACTACCGGGCTGGCTCTTTTACCGGGCATGAGTAGGTGTTATAAGCAGAGCCTCCACAGTACAAACACAGTCCTTGGGACTTCCGCCGTTCCCTCTCCCTCTGGGACAGCCGAGCTCTACCCACCTGCATGGGCTCGTGGTCGTCGACCGGACCGACCGTGTTCTCTCGACTCAAGCGCCCCCTGGCAGGAGAGATGATAGGGCGTGTAGGACTGGGTTGGCGACCCAGGCGGTTAATCCGTGCGTCTACTCGTAGAGCCAAATCTATCAGTCCAATGAGTGTGGGGGGCAGCTCGAGGAGGTAGATCTCCTTCTGAACACAGTCGGCTAACCCATGCAGGAATCGATCCCACTGCGCGGCCTCGTTCCACTGGCACTCGGCCGCCAGGGTGCGAAACTTGGAGTATTCAGTCACCGTCGATGAGCCTTGACGGAGTTTTGAGAGTTGATGAGCGGCTTCCCTGCCGGTCGCGGCACGGTCGAATACTCTCCTCATCTCCTCTGAGAGGATGTGGAACGAGGCACAGCACAGATGTTGGTTCTCCCACACCGCTGTCCCCCACAGGGCAGCCTTGCCCGATAATAATGTTAGGGTGAATGCCACCTTTGATTCCTCGGTGGCGAAGGTGCGGGGCTGTAGATGCGATGGGCGCAGTGGGAGATGTGAGCTGATGGATCTGCTGGGTGAGCTCGGACACCTGTGCCACCAGCGCTTGGATAGCGCATCCGGTGTTCGAAATAATCTCCTGCTGCTGATCCATTCTTTTAACGCTGTGGTGCATGAAGTCTGTGAGGGTGTTGGTGATCACTGCTTCGATGTTTGGGTGAGATCGTTCTGTGACGGTGGGATAAAGGAAAGGTTGGAAGCAAATGCGAGTAATGGTTCCTTAATTAAACTGAATAAACAATAAAAACAAGGGAACAATACAGCTGAGAAGACGACACTCTGAAATGGTGGAGAGGATGTGAGGAATCCGGATGATGACGGTGAGAAGGTGAGGAATTCGCATGATGATGGCGAGTAGGCAGCAGGAGAGGATGGCACAGGAACTGCGGGAAAATAGAGCCAAAGGTAAGAGTTTGTGGCTGAGTGGAAGTGCGGAGAGTGGATGAGGTTCTAGGAAAACACAGAAATCCAACGCAGATAACACTAAAGCCGACGAACAGGGTATACAACATTAAACAACAATCTCACAAACACAAGACGTGAGACAAGCCAATATATATGGAATGAGTAATGAGTGACAGCTGTTGCTGATGACAATTAGCGGAGACGCCCACAAACTAATCAATGCAGACGCGAAACACAGACTTCACCACAAAGTGCAAACCCCCCGAGATCACAGTTTACCAACCGTGACAGAATCCCTCTCCTGCTGCCTGTAGTCCATCAATCACATCATCAATACAGACAAGAGTGACTGTTCCAGTGGCAGTGATGCATAACAAAACCACAACTATATCATCACTATGTTTCAATGATGTCAACAGTTCCTCAATGCATTCTCTTTCCAGCATTCAGGTAGAAGTATATCTTTTTACCCAGACTTTTCCTTTCTTTCTTTCTTTTTTTCTTTCTTAGTGACCTAAATACAACACATTCATGACTGCAAAAAATATATTCCTTTAAAAAGAAAATATAATGTTTATTCATCATTAAATGGCAAAATATGTAGATGTTCCTGCATCATTTGTTTTAGAAATAGGCTCTGAATGACTGCAGATGTATCGTGGAAACAAGCGGAAATGTATTTTCCCCTGCACTTGTCCCACTGTGAATCTCTCACCTGTGAACCACTAAACACTTGCAGTGGTACAATTCCCACA
Source organism: Carassius auratus (assembly GCF_003368295.1). NCBI lineage: Eukaryota > Metazoa > Chordata > Actinopteri > Cypriniformes > Cyprinidae > Carassius > Carassius auratus. The sequence continues at coordinate 61,398 of NW_020524460.1, forward strand.
TTACAGGAGGTCAAAGACTCACATGTGCTTCTAAAACAAGTGATGTAACTATTAGCTAGTTAATAGTTAATAGTGAGAATTGCATCTTAAAATAATGTGTTACTCAGAAAGGAATAAATACTGCAACAAATTTATTGCTCATTGTTAGTTAACATTAATGCATTAACTACTGTTAACTACTGGCACACAGTGGCAGTGATACATAACAAAACCACAACTATATCATAACCATGTTTCAGTGATGTCAACAGTTCCCCAATGCTTTCTCTTTCCAACATTAAGGTAGAAGTAAATATTTTTACCCAGACTTTTCTTTTCTTTTCTTTTCTTTTCTTTTCTTTTCTTTCTTAGTGACATAAATACAACATATTCATGATGTCAAAAATATATTCCTTTAAAAAGAAAACATAATGTTTTTTCATCATTAAATGGCATAATATGTAGATGTTCCTGCATCATTTGTTTTAGAAATAGGCTCTGAATGACTGCAGATGTATCGTGGAAACAAGCGGAAATGTCTTTTCTCCTGCACTTGTCCCACTGTGAATCTCTCACCTGTGAACCACTAAACACTTGCAGTGGTACAATTCCCACTTTACAGGAGGTGAAAGACTCACATGTCCATCTCCTAAAATGAGTGATGTCAGCTGTGCAATTCCTTTAACTTGTCACGAAGGGAACGTAACATATAATATATATATATATTATATCTGCCTGTCCCCAGCCTACTTGTTATATTGTGCAAATGGAAACACAAGCAAACAGAAAAGTAACAAAGGGTAGCATTTTGGCTTATGATTACAGTTGGTCACCATGTTATGTGTCAGCCATCATATTTTCCATTAAAAAACAAACAAACAAACAAACAACAACAACAACAAACTCAAAGGCATTAAAATCCTTAAGCACAATCAAATGTCTCCTGATACTTTACATTAGTTAATATTATTTACAGAAACTACATGAAGTAATAATAATAATAATAATAATAATAATAATAATAATAATAATAATAATAATAATAATAATAATAATAATAATAATAATCCTTTGAAAAGGATTTAGTTGTCTTAGTTAATGTTTAGCAAATGTAATATTTTATTAAAATGAAAAGTTGCATCTATTAGTATAATTTAATGAACCTGCTCTAACGTGAACTAACAATGAACATTGTTAAAACATTGGTGAGAACCAAGTCTCACTATTTACTAGCCTGCATATTACTGGCATATTGGCTGTTTATTAGTACTTATAAATCACATATTAGTGCCTTATTCTGCATGACCATAGTTTAGAACCTGTTACACAATCCTATATAATACATGATATTACCATCAACAATTTAGGAGTTGATTGAGGCAAAATTTGTAGTTATTAGCTATTTAATTGTGAGAGTTGCATCTTAAAATAATGTATAACTCAAAAAGGAATAAATACTGCAATAACATTAATGCATTAACTACTGTTAACAACTGGCACACTTTACTGTAAAGTGTGTCCTATCTAATGTATTGTTGTGTTTTTTTTTTATTTTATTTTATTTTTTTCATATGGCAGTAACATCTTTACTATGGTTTTAAATAGTAAATACTACTACTACTACTACTACTACTACTACTACTACTACTAATAATAATATTTTTGGAACTTTGTTTTTCTAAAAAGCGCTTTGATGTTTCACTTAATTTAGCACATTGCTTAAAATGTCAAATTTAACTGAACAACTTGCTCAACTAGTGCTAGCAATTGCAGCATCACAGTTTTGTATCTCATGCATATATTGAAAAAAAGTATACATTTACGTTTATTAAAACAAATACTGTACATTGAAAAATCTAACTTTTTGAAATGCAATAACAGCACAATTCATACTACAACCAATAAATTAATATTAACATTATCTGCAGTGGACGAACAAGGGGCTACAGGTCTTTACTAAACTTTGAATACCTTTGCAAGCCTGAATAAACATTCATCATTAGTATTGCTTAGTAGTAATAGTGTTTTAATTGGACATTTAGAGCCAAGAGTAGAGGTTAACTCAATGATTATTGAATTTCCATTTACCAGCTATTAAAAGAGTCACTTCAGCTTAGCTAAACCATGATACAGAAGTGTTGGGATAGCTGTGGGTGTCATAGCAGCGACATCAGGTCAGCCATTGTGTCTCAAAGAGGGCGCCTCCTGTTTGGATACGCTGCCTTTAGCATTCTCATCTGGGATCATTTTGCGCTCTACAGCGAAAACAGTAAAAGGAGTCCAGGCGCCCCTGTCAGGGTGAAATGCAGCCGTTTTGTATATAACAGACACCCATCTCCAGCATTAAAGTATGGACAATAATGTGAGGAGTAATCCCTCTTCATGGGGTCTGATTTCTCCATCACTGCTGAGCGTTAGCCACGCTGAGAGGCAGCGTCTGTAAATGACATCAGCACAAAGGCAGAGCTCAGGGCCCCTACTGGAGGCTGCTGGGCGTTGAATCGGGAATGATAGGGGAACAGAAAATGCTGTGGGTGTTGTGTGGATGCGAATCCCGCCGCATGACCACCCATCAAATCCCCCTCAGAACTTACCTGCCTAAACATTTAGCCACCATGTAACCAAACCTCCCTGGCCTAAGATCTGACAGCTACTCCCAGAATATTGTTCTTACGAAACCAAGACATGACAAAGAGCTTCACATCGCTCAAGCATGACAAGATGAGGTGGGGGAGCTGGTGTCATTGTTTCCATGTTAGTTGCTATAACGTAACTATCTAAATCCTAACTATATGTTTTCCCCCCTGTTCTTTACAATTGTTTACTTGTCAGATTGTACAAAATTACCCCAGTCAGATGTAAAAGCCAAGCAGACAGTGCTATAGTCTTTTAAGTCAGACTATATACTGTAGCATCTACGATTTTGGTCAGGATTCACAGCATTGACTGGGAGTTTGAAGAGATTAGTCTTACATCCTTATTTACATGCACAATTGAAATAGTATCACAGAAACTCAGGCATTGCACTAGTGCTTGCAGTATTCTTTATATAAAAAAAAAAAATAGAATAAAAAATAAATAAAATAAAATTAAATTATGAAACACAAAATAACAATGTGAGAGTATGATCATAATGTAAAAGATCATGTAATGTTTCTGTATACCATATAGACAAGCTATTGTCTATATATAACATGATTATATATATATATATATAACATAAATATATATATATGACATGATTAACTAGTCTTTTGTGATTAACGTCTCTTATTTTCTGTCTGTGGCTCTCTCTCTATTTCATACTAACCAGTGTTATGATTGCTGCAGTTCTACTGGTTCTTCATTCAACAGCTAAAATATCCGTAGCTGTACTTCATGACTGCAGCCCAAAATTGCACAATTTTTATAACATTAATGAAAAATGATCAGAAACTGAAACTGGCCCTATGATGAAAGAAATATTTTAGCAGCAAAATTGTAAAAAAAAAAAAAAAAAAGTCTACATTGTGCCATTTTATCTTATTTTAGAGTGTATTTTGTTGAATAAACAGTTTTTCAAATGCTAACTCTCATTGCCGCCACACAGGGCCGCCTTAACTCGGGTAAAGCCTGGGACAGGTTGCAAGTGTTGCCGTCTTATCGATTTGGGGACGCACCTGCTCGTGGCCCAAGTGGCCCAGATACTTTACCTCCACCCGCCCAACTGCACACTTCTTCGGGTTGGCCGTTGGCCCTGCCCGTCTCAGCGCCCTGAGGATCGCCCTCACATGCTCCATACAAGCCGAACGGAAGCGTAACAAATTGGTGTAATCCAAACGGCGTGGTGAAGGCTGTCTTTTCTTTGCACATGGGAGATAAGGGGATCTGCCAATAACCTTTGGTTAAGTCCAATGTCGAATAAAAATGAGCCGTGCCTAACCGATCGAGCAACTCGTCAATCCGCGGCATTGGATAAGCATAAAATTTGGAAACTGCATTCACCCTGCGGTAGTCTACACAGAACCGTACCGAGCCGTCCGTTTTGGGCACGAAAACTATCGGGCTCGCCCAATCGCTGTGTGACTCCTCGATTACCCCCATCCCCAGCTTGGCCTCTAATTCAGCCTGAACTACCTTTTTTGTGTTCAGGCAATCTATATGGCCGGCTGCGAATTACGACACCCGACTCTGTCTCAATGTGGTGCTAAATCAGGTCCGTATGACCGGGTAGTTCTCGTTAATACCCGGCCAAAAGAATCGGGTCGTTAGACGATTTAGTGTTGCTGCTATTCCTAAGTGCCCTGCCATAGGATTACAATGCGCCGTCTGGAAAAGCATTTCCCGACGGCTCCGCTGTACTAACAGCTGGGTTGTATCTTGTTTTGTCTGAGCGTCGTGGGTCACTCGATACAACCTGTCTTTATTAACGGCAAAATACGGGTGGGACAGCGGACGCTCAGGGTGGAGGACCCGCCCATCGATCGAGCGGACCTGCTCGAAGGCATGCTTCAGCGTCTCATCCTGGGATTGCTCCAGGGGAAAGTCATCGCTGCTGGCAAGGTTTAGCCTCACCACGACGCTCGGTTCCCCTGGGACTGCCCCGCTTGGTCCCGGGACAGATACTCCCACCTGAGCGCTCACCCCTCCCCCCGGCCGGTTCTTTCCCCCGACGGCAGCCGCTGTCAAACACCCCAGTAAATGCTGAAACGTTGGCCAATTCGTCCCCAAAATTAGTGGATGCCGGAGGCGCGGACTAACGGCCACCTCCACACTATGCTTTTGGCCCCAAAATGTAATGCCTATGGCTTTTAATGGATATTCCCTGATATCCCCATGCACGCACCTCACCTTAACCATGCGGCCCGTATCCAATACCCCAGATTGTATCAGGCTTTGATGGATGGAGGTCTGGTTACAACCTGAATTCAACAGAGCTTGATAGGTACGCCCCTTAATACTCACGGGTATTTGGTACAGCCCGGCTTGATTGGGGGCAGCCTGCGGGTCATCCGGGATCCGGACCAGTGTCCCCACCTCCATCATCGGGCACCTGTCCACAAAGTGGCCCGGACCCCCCGCAACGCCAGCAGGCTGGCCCGGGTCTCCCTGCTGCCCTAGTGGCGGGAAGTGGCTCAGGGGATTGACGTGGGGAAGCAGCCGGAGGGTCTTCACTCCCCCGTCGCTGGGGTGCGGCCCACCCTCGTGCGGGACCTCGTGTCCCGGCCGCAGGCTCCATCGCCACCCTCCAGCGGGGTGCAGCCCTGGGAAACAGGGAGGGAAGGGAGAGAGGGAGAGAGAGAGAGAGACAGCAGGGAGGGGCTCACCGACCCCGGAGCACTCCGCCAGCTGATCCTCCGCCAGTTGGATGGCCAGATCTAGCGATGCCGGGCAATGGCACTGGACCCACTGGGCGGTCTTCTTTGGAAGGTGCGAGATGAACTGCTCCAGCACCACCAAGTTGATGATGGATTTGGCGTCGCCGTCCCCGGCGAACAGCCATTTGCGGCACGAGTCCCGGAGCTGCTGCGCCAACACAAAGGGTCGGCCTGCCTCGGCCAGCTCCAGCGTCCGGAAGCGCTGGCGATGTTGTTCTGGGTTGAGGCTCACCCTCTGGAGGATGGCTTGTCTGAGGTCGGCGTAAACCAGGAGGTTCGGGATGGGTAGTTGTTGGGATCTGTTTCTTGTGGTCTTGTCCTGGTGTTGAGACAAGGTCTACAGGGGATCTGTATCTGGGGCTCTAGTTGTCCTGGTCTCTGCTGTCTTTCAGGGATGTAGAGGTCCTTTCTAGGTGCTGATCCACCATCTGGTCTGGATACGTACTGGATCCGGGTGACTGCAGTGACCCTCTGATCTGGATACAGACTGGATCTGGTGGCTACAGTGACCTCGGAATAAGAGAGAAACAGACTAATATTAGCGTAGATGCCATTCTTCTAATGACGTAGCAAGTACATCGGGTGTTATGGGAAGTGTTCCCGGTTCCGGTTTACCTAATTAATGCAGTCTAAAAATCCTTTAACGAATTTGGATATTAAAAGCATATTAGTATGTTATGTGTAAGCCAGGTTAAAGAGGTGGGTCTTTAATATAGATTTAAACTGCAAGAGAGTGTCTGCCTCCCAAACAATGTTAGGTAGGTTATTCCAGAGTTTAGGCACCAAATAGGAAAAGGATCTGCCGCAGTTGATTTTGACATTCTAGGTATTATCAAATTGCCTGAGTTTTGAAAATGTAGCGGACGTAGAGGATTATAATGTAAAAGGAACTCATTCAAATACTGAGGTGCTAAACCATTCAGGGCTTTATAAGTAATAAGCAATTTTTTTAAATCTATACAATGTTTGATAGGGAGACAGTGAATTGTTGACAGGACCGGGCTAATATGGTCATACTTCCTGGTTCTAATAAGAACTCTTGCTGCTGCATTTTGGACTAACTGTAGTTTGTTTACTAAGCGTGCAAAACAACCACCCAATAAAGCATTACAATAGTCTAACCTTGAGGTCATAAATGTATGGATTAACATTTCTGTATTTGACATTGAGAGCATAGGCCGTAATTTAGATATATTTTTGAGATGGAAAAATGCAGTTTTACAAATGCTAGACACGTGGCTTTCTAAGGAAAGATTACTATCGAATAGCACACCTAAGTTCCTAACTGATGACGAAGAATTGACAGAACAGCCATCAAGTCTTGGACAGTGTTCTAGGTTATTACATGCAGAGTTTTTAGGTCCTATAATTAACACCTCTGTTTTTTTAAGAATTTAGCAATAAGAAGTTTATATTATAAACTTATATGATTTATATCGACTATGCATTCCGTTAGTTTTTCAAAATGGTGTGTTTCACCAGGCCGCGAAGAGATATAGAGGAGAGTTTCATCAGCATAACAGTGAAAGCTAACACCATGTTTCCTGATGATATCTCCCAAGGGTAACATATAAAGCATGAAGAGTAGCGGCCCTAGTACTGAGCCTTGAGGTACTCCATACTGCACTTGTGATCGATATGATACCTCTTCATTCACTGCTACGAACTGATGACGGTCATATAAGTACGATTTAAACCATGCTAATGCACTTCTGTTAATGCCAACAAAGTGTTCAAGTCTATGCAAAAGAATGTTGTGGTCAATTGTGTCAAACGCAGCACTAAGGTCCATTAGAACTAATAGAGAGATACAACCACGATCAGGTGATAAGAGCAGATCATTTGTAACTCGATATGGTCTAAAACCTGACTGGAAGTCCTCACATATACCATTTTTCTCTAAGAAGGTATATAATTGTGAGGATACCATCTTTTCTAGTATCTTGGACAGAAAAAGGAGATTCCAGATTGGTCTATAATTAACTAGTTATTTGGGGTCAAGTTGTGTTTTTTTGATGAGAGAAAATAATAACAGCCAGTTTGAAGGTTTTGGGGGCATATCCTAATGACAATGAGGAATTAATAATAGTCAGAAGAGGATCTATGACTTCTAGAAGCACCTCTTTTAGGAGCTTAGATGGTATAGCGTCTTACATACATGTTGTTGGTTTAGATGATTTAACAAGTTTATACAATTCTTCCTCTCCTATGGTAGAGTGGAACTGTTCCTCAGGGGGTCTATAGTGCACTGTCTGATGCGATACTGTAACTGGCGGCTGAATGGTTACAATTTTATCTCTAATACTATCGATTTTAGAAGTAAAGTAGTTCACAAAGTCATTACTGCTGTGATGTTGGGAAATGTCAACACTTGTTGAGGCTTTATTTTTCATTAATTTAGCCACTGTATTGAATAAATACCTGGGGTTATGTTTGTTTTCTTCTAAAAGAGAAGAAACATAATCGGATCTAGCAGTTTTTAATGCTATTATGTAGGATAGGTTACTTTCCTTCCAATCAATACGAAATACCTCTAGTTTTGTTTTCCTCCAGCTGCGCTAAATTTTTCGGGCTGCTCTCTTTAGGGTGCGAGTATGCTCATTATACCATGGTGTTATACTGATTTCGTTATCCTTCCTTAAGCGTAAAGGGGCAACTGTATTTAAAACATTAAAAAATAGAGAGTCCATAGTTTCTGTTACATCATCAAGTTGTTCTGAGGTTTTGGATATATTAAGGAATTCGGATATATAAGGAAGATAATTACCACTTAGACATCCAGCCATTAAGTGATGACAATCTGCTATGCATCTCATCACCATGATAATCAGGGAGGGGACCAGAGCATATTACAGTGTCTGACATCATGCTTGCAAGTTCACACACCTCTTTAATGTAAACTTAAGAATAACAAGTGACTTAAATTAGGAGTGAGACCCATAATTGCTACTTTGTCCATTTTAATTTACCCAAATAATTATTTTCTTTCAAAAGGGAATCAGTTTGCATGTTTTATTTAAGGTCAAGTGATTTTACAGTGGTGATAATCACATCAGGATCATGTCATTGTGTTTTCAGTACAGGAAGCAGGTCTCATATGATTTTGTCTGTTAGTCAAGCGCGATTGTGCCCTGCAGGCCAGCTGATGTGTGTTACACTTCATTCTCATGGGTTTGCACCTCACGTTGTATTGTATGGATTTAAAAAAAAAAAAAAAAAAAAAAAAAAAAATATATATATATATATATATATATATATATATATATATATATATATATATATATATATATATATATATATATATATATATATAATATAATTGGTATTCATGCCTCTATATTTAAGGTGCAGTCAAAGGTCATGCCTGCAAATTATGTTGTAGGACATTTGGTGCATACCAACATGCATGATGCCTGAAATTGGTAATGATCCACTTAGTTAGACATTATTGGGTAACTATAAACTTAACTGTTAAATTGACTATTGGATTGACAGATGGACTTAAAGCCTCCCTATAGAAATGGATGCTGTTAGCAAGAATAGTTCCTTAAAGCCATTATTTTGGCATTAATAGACGACAAAGAAAAATAAATAAATACATTTGGAGAAACTATGCCTGAAAGTGCAGCCACACTGTCTAAATTTCGCAGGCAAAAAAGAAAAAAAAAAGAAAAGGTCAATTCCATTGATTATAGTGTAGTGACACATGAAGCACTGCTCACATAGAATCTACTTTCAAACCAAGAAAATTTCTGTAGTCAACTTGCTAAATTCCTGTGACCAACCTTAACATAAGCCAAATCTGCTTGGGGAACTTTTTACACCCTCATACAAAGTCCAGACTGCACATACTGTTTTTGAAATTACTGGATTTTTTAAAATAATTTGCTGAGCAGTTGTAGATGTGACCACATTTTGAAAAAACTATATTTTAATAGCAAATATATTTCTACATTAAATATAGAAAGGGCTAAAAAAAAAATACAGGATGAAGTTAGAATGTCAAATTACGTTTTTAAATTATACATTTGTCTCATTTATTGTCTCAATTATTGGAAACTATGAATTCTGAATATATATATATATATATATATATATATATATATATATATATATATATATATATATATATATATATATATATATATATATCAGTTGAAATTTAGCTGTTTTAACTACTGTAATCGTTAAAAATTAATATCACTTCCTAACATCATCCCTAGTAAGTAACTCTTTCTCCTCTCATGTTCCATACTTACTGTATTTTCCACACTATAAGTAAAACTTTTTTTCATAGTTTGGCTGGTCCTGCGACTTATAGTCAGGTGCGACTTATTTATCAAAATTAATTTGACATGAACAGAGATAAATGAACCAAGAAAAAACATTACCATCTACAGTGGCGAGAGGGCGCTCTATGCTGCTCAGTGCTCCTGTAGTCTACACTGAGCAGCATAGAGCACCCTCTCGCAGCTGTAGACGGTAATGATTTCTCTTCTTGGTTCTAAATAAATGCGGCTTACAATCCAGTGTGATTTATATGATTTTTTCCTCGTCATGAAGTATTTTTGGACTAATGCGACTTATACTAAGGTGCGACTTAAAGTCTGAAAGAGGTGATGACTGCGTGCATGGTGGGTGGTGGGCCGGCCCGCCAGCCGTCCTGGAGTACCGGCTGTTCTGTGATTCTCCAGATCACACAGATGGCCAGTCTGCCCCGTATATATACATGAAAATATCTTCATCTCTATTTAACTTTTCCTCTCCATCAGCGAATGATTCTGAAAGAAAACGCGCCAGATATCTGTTTGCTAATGAAACAAACGCTACTTTCATGCATCTGATTATCAGATAAATATCGCACTCTTATTTCAAGGTCATTGTTAATGCTGTGGTTAATTTAAAAAGTTTCCTTCATATATTTGGTTCAACCGCATTGTTTAAACACATTTATCATTCAATGGAACAGTGCGTATGATTTAGACAACATTTCTGCTCCGTCCATGCAATAAATACAGCTATCGATGGCTCCGGTAACTCCGTTGGTAAGATGCAGAGAGTCATTGACAAACTACAGAAAAGTAAAACTACTTCACATTAGCATTACTGGCCACAAGTCCTATAGATCACACGTCAGCTGCGTCAGAGACGAACGGAACGCGAGCGCAATCCTGTGACAGTCTCGGTAAACAGTGGAGCGCGTGAAGGACAGATAAGAGGCACGATTCATGAACACTCTTTAAGGTCTCCATTAATTTGTGCGTGTAGTAATTTAATGTGTATACATTTTGAAAGCATTGAATCGCTATAGAAATCACGATTCATTTGATTCTTAGCAATTTGAATCAATAACTGTCCGATTCACGATTCAAAAATCATGTTTCAAGACCGATGCATATGAATCGATAGGTTTGTAATCGATGCATCGAGAAAACGAGTGAATCGTTACACCCCTAATATATATATATATATATATATATATATATATATATATATATATATATATATATATATATATATATATATGCACTAAGAGAGACTTATACAGATGCCTTGAATACATTTTAGTCTGGCCTGATTCTGACCCACAGAAACCCTTGACATGTGCTTGAAAACATGACCAGTTATAGACTTCATAAAAGAATGAGCTACAAGAGAAAATTATGTACTGCCTTTAATTGACAGAGAAGGCTATAGAGGCATAGATCCAGCTAAATCATGGTTCTTCTGGCCTTTCAGCTTTAACATTTTTCAGAAAGGTGACAAAACAACAATCTTTTTTTTTTTTTTTCAGGCAACATTTAGCTCCAAGTGAAAGAACAACAGAGCATTTTTTTCTTTTCTTTAAGTTTGGGAAAATGTCATGAATGTGAAACAGATACTTAATTAACCCAAGTGAAGGTTAGTTTTGTCACAAACTGAGCAACTCTTGAATTATGTATGACTGTGCTGCTGTGGTTATTTATATGATGTCTAATAGTGTGACCATTGAATATAATTGGTCTTCATGTCTAAATGAAAAATAAAATGTCACAGTCTGTCTCATATCAAACAAATCTTAAGCTGTGTTTTTGTGTGATGCTTTTGTGTTTTCATCATAATATGTATTTTGTTAGTAAATAAATATTACATATTGTTATATTTAATATTTTTATGCTATATTATTTTTGTCACAAGTCGGTCAGGCTCATCACCCACAGCACACTCCCTCACTCGAGCATTAATCACCAGCACCTGTTCACAATCCAATCATTTAATCACCTGCACCTGATCGCATTCACTTACCACCACATACTGTAAAAGCACACAGCTCAGTCACCTCCATTGTCTGATCTCGTAGCTTCAATGCGGAACCAAACCTGTTACAAGCTGCTTGCATTGACTCTCAGGTAACTTTGCTATTCACCTCTTTGCCCGATTCTCCTAGAGTCCTGTGTTTCTCCAGTGTTCCTCCATCGTTCCTCCTGATCTTCCACTTCCAAGATCTCTTCTCCTGTGTTACCCCTGAGGTGTGTACAATGATTCCTTCATCCTGGTCACCCCACTGTCGTTACGAGAACGCCTACATCAGTCCAATCATCAAAACCCTACTCAATGCCTCCTCTGCTTTCTCTCCTGATTTACATGTATACCAGCTATAAAAAAAAAAAAAAAAAAAAAAAAAAACTTGTCAACCTATTACCTTCTTTTCCTGAGTCTGTGTGTGTTACAGAAGAGCGGACCAAAACGAAGAATGACCTGGGCTGATGATTATCTCTATGGTATCTGGCGGGAAGACCTCTGGGGGTGTACGCGGAGGAGTTCTTGAGCTTGATACCTCTGGTGAGTTGGAGTGAATGCATGTTTTCAGATGGGACTAAAAGATGAAATATTTTTTTGACTCCTGAAGATTGCTGCAGACCCGTAGCAGATTTGTGTCCTCGATTTAAATGGTTCCAGGTTCTTTGTTGATGTGGTGGATCCTTATCCTCCCAGAAGCATGAGGGTGCTCCAGCTCCCTCCACATACCACTCCAAAGAGCCCACTCCCTCCTTTACTTCAGCCCTTCCCTCGAGATCTCCAGATCTCCTCCCTGGCCCGAAGCCCTGTATTCCCTGTCTCCTCTGGTTCTGCCCAGCATAGAATCCCCTGTGTCTCCCCTGGTCCTGTGCATCCCTTCCTCATCTCCTGAGCACTGAGCCAAAGAGGGGCTCCTGAGCCCCAGAGCTTCCTCCAGTGTCTGCTCTAGACCCTGAGTCCTGCCCCGTAAGTTTTCCCAAGTATTTTTTTTTTGTTGGGTGGGGCAGTAGAGATCCAGCCAGGAAGGCAGAGGTGTGGTTTGGAGCCACTGACTCGGAGGCAGATCTGCCACGGCCTCCCGAGTCTCCAGATCAGCCTTGGAAATCCTCCTTTACTACACCCTGTTCCTGTCCTGCACGTACCTCCAGTTCAGATGACCGGTTTCTAATATAGCTGGCTATTTTGCATAACTGTTTATGCAACATACTGTTTTAGATTTTTATGCATTATAATATTTGTTGCATTTTACTTGGTCATAACATATGCTTCATCCCTATCCCTATTAGAAAAATATAATTAGTCACAACAATTAGTGATTATTACTTAGTCACAAGTGTGTGTGTGTGTGTGTGTGTGTAATCATCATATAGTTTATTATCGGATCATTTAAAGTATTTTCTCTAATTTTAACAACAGTATCTATGTTTATTAGTAATTAAAAATGGACCAAGTGTAATGCTTCATTCCCTGAACGTCTCACTTCAGTGCAGGTGCAACTACATTCTTAATTAGGAAAAATTAGAGTCTTTTCATATTCCTCCTTGACACCAGCAACCAAGAAACAACAGCAAAGCTGCCAAACTCAGTTTTAGTTAAGTCATATTCTGTCCATACCTGAGTCTCAATATACACTCACTCATACAGAAAATTATATCTACTTACCAATAGGAATGCTTACCCGTCTCATGTGCAATGATGCAAAGTCTCTTATGCACTGAGCTGTTATTATATAAAGCTCTGTCTCTATCACTTTTACATTTAATCATTTAGCAGACACTTTTATCCAAAGCGACATACAAATGAGAACAATAAAAGCAGACCAACAAGAGAACAACAGTATACAATTGCTATGACAAGTCTCAGTTAGTCTAGCACAGAACCCATAGCCAAGGTTTTTTTTTTTTTTTTCTCAAGTCAAGTGCTGGCATAAAGATGAGTCTTTGCAGTGGTGTAATAAAACGAAGTAAAAAATACTTAGTACTTAAGTGTTTTTGGGAGTATCTGTACTTGAGTTTTTATATTTCAGTCAACTTTTACTTCACTACATTTACGAATTAAAATTTATACTTTTACTCTGATAAATTTCCCATAAGTATATTCATTACTTACTACAAAATAGTCAGAGGCATTCCAGGCATTCTAAATTTTAGATGGCAAAAATGATTATGTGTGATTTTTATATTTATATATTTTGATGTAGGCTTAGTTAACTTAATCTATGTCACACAAATAATACAGTTTTTCTGCAGATGTATGAACACATTTAACATACATTTGATACAAGTTCATTAAAGCAATAAGTGACTAAAATTTTAAACATTCCGTTTTTAGTTTTTGTTTTGTTTTTTGCTTAATTTTGCTAACGAAAATCGTTCCACACAGATCACACCACTGCTTTATGTCTCTGAGCAATGGACTGTGTTTACTTATATTGAATGAATAAGCTTTTTGACAAATCGGTTGAATAAATGATTCCATGATCCACAGTCAAATGCTTAGTTTCTGAATGAATCAGCCATTTGAATGAATCGGTTGAATCTCAATGACTCACTCATTAACATTGACTTGTTAAATTAAATTTGACATTTCGACTTTTTTTTCATATTTAAAATTTCAAATGTTAGTCTTTATTTATTTATTTATTTTTGTTAAAAACAGCCTTTTTATACAAATGTATTATGGGATTATATTAGCTTTTTTATTTATTTTTTTACGTAACTTTCTAAAACTGAACCTAACTTTTTCATAAACTATAAAAAAATATGCCATTATAAAAGAAGAAAAAATACAATGAAAAAAAAATATATAAATGAACTAATTTGCACAAATTTAACACGCTCTTCAAATATGCTTCATTAATATTATTTCATTATACAAGTTTTTCAAAGATTCTTTTTTGCTAATTGTGGATTCTGAATGCATTGACACAGATTTCACTTACGCTTCGCAGTTTTCTGTTTGGTGTTTTGAAACAAACCTCTTGTGGGGACGGGCTTAACAGTGATCTACTCTGATTGGACAGTGAGCTTTTATTGGACCGGTGCTGTCTGACCTGGAAGTACAGACGTGTGTGTATATATATATATATATATATATATATATATATATATATATATATATATATATTCTTCTTTTCCATTTTGCATTTACTTGTTCTTCTACCTTTAACACTTAAGTACTTTTAAGATTTAAAAAATACTTTTCATACTTCAGTATAATAAATATCACATAATTTAAGACTTATACTACTATAAAAAAAAAAAAAAAATTCTAAATGGTGACTTCAACTTCTACTAAAGTAATTTTTCGGTATGATATCTGTAGTTTTACTTGAGTATGTCTTCCAGGTACTTTAGACACGACTGCTCAGCGGTTAAAAAATTGAGATTGGGAGGTCATTCCACCAGCTGGACACAGTCCAGGAAAAGGTCCGTGAGAGTGACTTTGAACCTCTGTGGGATGGCACCACAAGGCGTCATTCCTTTGCAGAATGCAAGCTTCTGGAGGGTGCATAAGTTTTGAACTAGTGAGTTTAGGTATATTGGTGCGGTGCCAGTGGTCGTCTTATAGGAAAACATCGGTACCTTGAATTTGATGCGAGTGGCTACTGGTGGCCAGTATAACTTGATGAGGAGGGGAGTAACGTTAGCTTTTTTTAGGCTCATTGAAGACAACCCTCGCTGCTGCATTCTGGATCAGTTGTAGAGGCTTGATAGTACATGCAGGAAGGCCCGCCAGGAGAGCATTACAATAGTCCAGTCTGGAGAGAACAAGAGCTTGGATAAGAAGTTGGATGGCTTGCTCTGACAGGAAGGGTCTAATCTTCCTGTTGTTGTATAAGGCAAATCTGCAGGACCGGGTCGTTGTAATATGGTCTGTGAAGCTTAACTGAAGATCCATCACAACTCCCTAGGTTTCTGGCTGTCCTGGAAGGAGTTATGGTTGATGAACCCAGCTGTAGTTGTCATGAAACGATAGATTAGCTGGAACCAATAGCAGTTCTGTCTAAGGTTGAGCTGAAGGTGATGGTCATTCATCCAGCTAGAAATGTCACTCAGACAGGCTGCAATGCAAGCAGCTTCCATCAGATCATCTGGTTGGAATGAGAAGTAGAGTTGAGTGTCATCAGCATAGCAGTGATAGGAAAAGCCATGCTTCTCAATCACAGATCCTAATGACATCATGTAGATGGAGAAGAGAAGTGGTCCAAATACTGAGCCTTGAGGAACCCCAGTAGCAAGAAGTTGTGACTTAGAAACTTCACCCCTTCAAGACACCCTGAAGGATCTATCTGAGAGGTAGGACTTAAACCACAGGAGTGCGGTTCCAGAGATGCCATCTTTCTGAGAATGGACAGTAGAATCTGGTGATTAACTGTGTCAAAAGCAGCAGACAGATGCAACAAGATGAGTATGGATGTGTAACAAACAAATCTCCATATTCATCGGGAAGAAGGAGGCGGGAACCGGCGCACAATCAAAACTCATTTTAATATTCAAAAGTAAATACAAAACGATAAATAAAAACCAAAACATAAAGTAATGTCCCAGGCCTGGTCCTCTCTCGTCCTTCACGGTCGTCACTCCAGTTTTATATCCTTCCATCTCCTACGTGGGACTCGATACTAGCGGTGGGGCTCAGGTGTATCTCATCTCCAATCACTACACCTGGCCTCACTCCTCGTTCCCACGCCTCTCGGCCCCGCCCCACTCGCCACATACCCCCATCGCCCCTCGCAGGCCGGGGGTACTCCCGAGACTGCGCTCTACTCCCCCCCCCCCTTCCCTCCGGGGGAGACCGCTCACGGGGACCTGCGGGAACCTGGGGGTAGGACAGACGAGGCGAGAGAAAAGGAGATGGAAGGAGGAGCGACAGGGACGAGAGAGGGGAGAGAGGAAAAAAAAAAAAAAAAAAAAAATCCGGTTCCCAGACGCACTGCTGCTCAGCCCTCCACCGGCTGGGTGATCTCCTCCGCGGTGCCTGGCGGTGGCACTGGACGGCCCTCGGCGGACGGCACGACACTCCTCCGCCGCCCGGTGGACGGCGACGGCTCCTCCGATTTTGGGCAGCGGCAGGAGTCCCCCGTTCCCTGCCCCGTCACGGAGGCGGCAGGCTCCGGCCCCCTGGCGAACGGCGCCGACTCCTCCGCTCCCTCACGGACGGCAGCCGCCCCTCCTTGTCGTGGGCGGTCGGCAGCGAGCTCGCCCGTCCCCGGCAACTCGCTCCAGCCCACCGCCTCGAGCGTCCATGGCGGCACATACCTCGCCAGCTCGAGGGCACCGCGGATTCACCACAGCGGCGAGGGATCTTCAGCAGTGCGTCCCTCCTTCTCCCGGGCTTCGGCACCACTGTAACAAACAAATCTCCATATTCATCGGGAAGAAGGAGGCGGGAACCGGCGCACAATCAAAACTCATTTTAATATTCAAAAGTAAATACAAAACGGCGCACCAGCCCCTCACGGACGACTGGTGCGCATAAATAAAAACCAAAACATAAAGTAATGTCCCAGGCCTGGTCCTCTCTCGTCCTTCACGGTCGTCACTCCAGTTTTATATCCTTCCATCTCCTACGTGGGACTCGATACTAGCGGTGGGGCTCAGGTGTAGCTCATCTCCAATCACTACACCTGGCCTCACTCCTCGTTCCCACGCCTCTCGGCCCCGCCCCACTCGCCACAGGATGATTTGCAAGGTTTCAGTAACTGAGAGCAGGGCAGTCTCAGTTGAGTGGCCGCTTTTGAAGCAAGATTGGTTGCTGTCGAGGAGGTTGTTCTGTACAAGAAACATAGAGAGTTGTTCATGTTCATGCTCAAGTGTCTTTGCAATGAATGGAAGAAGGGATTTTTTTTTTCTGTAGTTTTCTATAAGTGTTGGATTTAGAGATGGTTTCTTAAGCAGTGGGCTTACCCGAACCTGCTTAAATGCTGAGAGAAATGTACCAGAGTGAATAGAGGTGTTGATAATGTGAGTAAGTGAAGGTATGACTGAAGAAGAAATTGTTTGAAGGAGGTGAGTGGGGATATGATCAAGTAGACAAGTAGTAGGATGATTGGAAAGGATAAGTTTGGAAACGCCCGTCTCTGAGAGTGGAGAAAAGGAGGAGAGAGAGTGTGTATTAGTTGTTATGAAGTTATCCTCATTCTGTGTGGAGAATTGGTCACTGATGATTCTTGTCTCATTTGTGAAGAAAAACTGCAAAGTCGTCAGCTGTAAGAGTCGATGAAGGAGAAGGTGGAGGCAGGTTAAGAAGAGAAGAGAAAGTTTTGAAAAGCGTGCAAGAGTCAGAACAGTTGTTAATTTTGTTGTGGTAGTATGATGTATGACTGGAACACCTGCTGAGTGTCATTAAACAGCTTTAAAGATCAAAGACAATTTTTAATATAGCTGCAAGCAGCAATAACGGGGCCAAGCACTACAGTAGCAAGCTTCAGACGAACTGCAGGAATGAGTAATTAAGAAAGATTTAAGATTATTTTAGGCAAAATGGCTTGAAAACAATAAACACAACAACTAGTAATAGGATTTATTTGCTTATCACATGTAACCAATAGGTGGCGCTGTTACCAAATTAGTTTGGAATGGTCAGTGTGAGGTGACGATGACACATACAAAGTTTGGTGCAAATATGTCAAAGCTTTGCTGAGATACAGCCTCAAATGCATTTTGGAACCCTTCCAGCAGCTTCGTTGATGCGCTAAATGAGAACAGTTTCGTATATCGAAACGAAATCCATAACATTTTGCCAGCATGGTCTGAAGATGATCCACGTCAAATTTGGTGAAAATCTGACTAACGGTCTAGGAGGAGTTCGAAAAAGTAAGTTTTCAACATTAATCAAAATGACGGACAGGAAGTTCAGCCAAATAAGGAAAACTTTGTATCTATGTTCTCGACTTGACCCAAGGAATCTAAAAAGACCAGCGTCATGTCAATAGCCAGATTTATTCGAAAGTTATTAGCCTTTATTTAAATTGAGATATAACTGTTGACCACTAGGTGTTTCAAAATATTTTGAGTACCTTCAGGGGATGGTGTTGTTGGCACATTCTGAGTTTCGTAATATTACATCAATGCATTTGTTTAGTATTGCATTTTATTTTTACAAAACTGTATTGAAGTCAATGAGAATTTCATATTTTGTTCTATTATAGCGCCACCAAGAGGCTCAGTCCCACCATTTCTTTTTATGTGTGCTCAGAGTGAGCCCATACATATGTGTGCCAATTTTGGTGAAAATATCTCAATTCACTTCAGAGTTATAGACATTTATATGAAAAAGCACGTAAAAAATGACTGACTCTTGACTTTGATTGAATATTACTACACCTTACCATCAATATTTTGGCATTTGGGCATTGGCGTATAGCTATCGACCTATGTTTTCGAACTTCTGACGGTAGTTTCGTCTCGATCAGACAAGTGGTTTCGAAGATATAGCCAGATGTTTTTTAAGCGCTAAATCACAACGCTACACAAACCGTAAGGCGAAACCTAGCATGTTTGGTATCGTAGGACTCTGTAAGGTTTCAGGAGTCTAATTTGGTGAGTCTCGAGAAAATAATTCGACCACACACAAGGTTATAAGCATTTAAAAAAGGATGATCACCACTAGGTGGCGCTGTTTCGAAACTTCTCACACTCCTTCAGGACATTGTGCTGATGACCCATACCATGTTTCGTAACAATCCGTTGATGCGTTCTGAAAATACAGCATTTTAGCACAAAATTCAAAATGGCCGACAGACAAAATGGCCGAAATTGTAAAATTTGATATCAGTCGACTCGGCATGTTGCCCTGAATCTAACAAGACCAATGTTATGATTTTTGGACAAACTGTTTAGAAGTTATAAGCAAAAATAGCAATTTTTCATATCTCCGGACCAGTAGGTGGCGCTGCGCCGAAACGCAGCAAGTAGCCTCAGGTCATGCTTGTTATGACATGTACCAGGTTTGGTCTGAATACGATAAATCGTTGCAGAGATACAGCCTTACGACTGTTTTTCTAAGCGTTTCGTAAAATTTGTTTGAGCGTTTTTCGAAAACGGTTTGACGAATCAATTTGATTTGCATAACTTTTGGTCAGCACTGCCTGAAGATGATCTGGTTCAATTTTCGTGTGAATCGGACAAACCGTCTAGGACGAGTTCGAAAAAGTAGGTTTTTCAAAGAATTCAAAATGGCGGCCATATTTCTATGACGGAAAATGACGGCATAGGGTGCAATCGAATTGGCATGAGCTCAGAAATCAGAGGAAACAAGAATTTTGTTGATTGGACTTACGGTTAAAAAGTTATTAACAAAATTAAAGTGAAATTTCGGACAGTTGGTGGCGCTAGAGGGAATTTCTTAGACATACCAAAATTGGTGTACTAAATGTTGGCACTGTCCTCTATCAGAATGTCAAACCAAAACAACTTTCCCGCATTCGGTTCTATGGGCTGCCATAGACTCCCAGTCGGAAGAATAATAATAATAATAATAATAAATATAGCTGCAAGCAGCAATAACGGGGCCAAGCACTACAGAAGCAACCTTCAGACGAATGGCAGGAATGAGTAATTAAGACAGTTTTAAGATTATTTTAGGCAAAATGGCTTAAAAACAATGAACACAACAACTAGTAATAGGATTTATTGGCTTATCACATGTAACCAATAGGTGGCGCTGTTACCAAATTAGTTTGGAATGGTCAGTGTGAGGTGACGATGACACATACAAAGTTTGGTGCAAATATGTCAAAGCTTTGCAGAGATACAGCCTCAAATGAATGTTGGCATAATTCCAGCAAATTCGTTGATGCGCTAAATGAGAACCGTTTCGTATATCGACATGAAATCCAGAACATTTTGCCAGCATGGTCTGAAGATGATCCACGTCCAATTTGGTGAAAATCTGATTAACGGTCTAGGAGGAGTTCGAAAAAGTAGGTTTTCAACATTAATCAAAGTGGCGGACAGGAAGTTCAGCCAAATAAGGAAAACTTGATATCTATGTTCTCGGCTTGACCCAAGGAATCTATTAAGATCACCGTCATGTCAATAGCCAGATCTTTTCAAAAGTTATTAGCCTTTATGTAAATTGAGTTATAACTTTTGACCACTAGGTGGCTCTGTTTCAAAATATTTTGAGTACCTTCAGGGGATGATGTTGTTGGCACATTCTGAGTTGTGGAATATAACAACAATGCATTTGTTTAGTATAGCCTTTTATTTCACAAAACTGTATTAAAGTCAATGGGAATTTCATGTTTTGTTCTATTATAGCGCCACCAAGAGGCTCAGTCCCACCATTTCTTTTATGTGTCATCAGAGTGAGCCCATACATATGCGTGTCAATTTTGGTGAAAATATCTCAATTCACTTCAGAGTTATAGACATTTACATGAAAAAACACGTAAAAATTGACTGACTCTTGACTTTGATTGAATATTACTACACCTTACCATCAATATTTTGGCATTTGGGCATTGGCGTATAGCTATCGACCTATGTTTTCGAACTTCTGACGGTAGTTTCGTCTCGATCAGACAAGTGGTTTCGAAGATATAGCCAGATGTTTTTTAAGCGCTAAATCACAACGCTACACAAACCGTAAGGCGAAACCTAGCATGTTTGGTATCGTAGGACTCTGTAAGGTTTCAGGAGTCTAATTTGGTGAGTCTCGAGAAAATAATTCGACCACACACAAGGTTATAAGCATTTAAAAAAGGATGATCACCACTAGGTGGCGCTGTTTCGAAACTTCTCACACTCCTTCAGGACATTGTGCTGATGACCCATACCATGTTTCGTAACAATCCGTTGATGCGTTCTGAAAATACAGCATTTTAGCACAAAATTCAAAATGGCCGACAGACAAAATGGCCGAAATTGTAAAATTTGATATCAGTCGACTCGGCATGTTGCCCTGAATCTAACAAGACCAATGTTATGATTTTTGGACAAACTGTTTAGAAGTTATAAGCAAAAATAGCAATTTTTCATATCTCCGGACCAGTAGGTGGCGCTGCGCCGAAACGCAGCAAGTAGCCTCAGGTCATGCTTGTTATGACATGTACCAGGTTTGGTCTGAATACGATAAATCGTTGCAGAGATACAGCCTTACGACTGTTTTTCTAAGCGTTTCGTAAAATTTGTTTGAGCGTTTTTCGAAAACGGTTTGACGAATCAATTTGATTTGCATAACTTTTGGTCAGCACTGCCTGAAGATGATCTGGTTCAATTTTCGTGTGAATCGGACAAACCGTCTAGGACGAGTTCGAAAAAGTAGGTTTTTCAAAGAATTCAAAATGGCGGCCATATTTCTATGACGGAAAATGACGGCATAGGGTGCAATCGAATTGGCATGAGCTCAGAAATCAGAGGAAACAAGAATTTTGTTGATTGGACTTACGGTTAAAAAGTTATTAACAAAATTAAAGTGAAATTTCGGACAGTTGGTGGCGCTAGAGGGAATTTCTTAGACATACCAAAATTGGTGTACTAAATGTTGGCACTGTCCTCTATCAGAATGTCAAACCAAAACAACTTTCCCGCATTCGGTTCTATGGGCTGCCATAGACTCCCAGTCGGAAGAATAATAATAATAATAATAATAATAAATATAGCTGCAAGCAGCAATAACGGGGCCAAGCACTACAGAAGCAACCTTCAGACGAATGGCAGGAATGAGTAATTAAGACAGTTTTAAGATTATTTTAGGCAAAATGGCTTAAAAACAATGAACACAACAACTAGTAATAGGATTTATTGGCTTATCACATGTAACCAATAGGTGGCGCTGTTACCAAATTAGTTTGGAATGGTCAGTGTGAGGTGACGATGACACATACAAAGTTTGGTGCAAATATGTCAAAGCTTTGCAGAGATACAGCCTCAAATGAATGTTGGCATAATTCCAGCAAATTCGTTGATGCGCTAAATGAGAACCGTTTCGTATATCGACATGAAATCCAGAACATTTTGCCAGCATGGTCTGAAGATGATCCACGTCCAATTTGGTGAAAATCTGATTAACGGTCTAGGAGGAGTTCGAAAAAGTAGGTTTTCAACATTAATCAAAGTGGCGGACAGGAAGTTCAGCCAAATAAGGAAAACTTGATATCTATGTTCTCGGCTTGACCCAAGGAATCTATTAAGATCACCGTCATGTCAATAGCCAGATCTTTTCAAAAGTTATTAGCCTTTATGTAAATTGAGTTATAACTTTTGACCACTAGGTGGCTCTGTTTCAAAATATTTTGAGTACCTTCAGGGGATGATGTTGTTGGCACATTCTGAGTTGTGGAATATAACAACAATGCATTTGTTTAGTATAGCCTTTTATTTCACAAAACTGTATTAAAGTCAATGGGAATTTCATGTTTTGTTCTATTATAGCGCCACCAAGAGGCTCAGTCCCACCATTTCTTTTATGTGTCATCAGAGTGAGCCCATACATATGCGTGTCAATTTTGGTGAAAATATCTCAATTCACTTCAGAGTTATAGACATTTACATGAAAAAACACGTAAAAATTGACTGACTCTTGACTTTGATTGAATATTACTACCCCTTACTATCAATATTTTTGCATTTGGGCATTGGCGTATAGCTATCGACCTATGTTTTCGAACTTCTGACGGTGGTTTCGTCTCGATCAGACAAGCGGTTTCGAAGATATAGCCAAATGTTTTTTAAGCGCTAAATCACAACGCTACACAAACCGTAAGGCAAAACCTAGCATGTTTGGTATTGTAGGACTCTGTAAGGTTTCAGGAGTCCAATTTGATGAGTCTGGTGAAAATACGTCGACCACACCCAAAGTTATAAGCATTTAAAAATAGAAGATCACCACTAGGTGGCGCTGTTTCGAAACTTCTCATACTCCTTCAGGACATTGTGCTGATGACCCATACCATGTTTCGTAACAATCCGTTGATGTGTTCAGAAAATACAGCATTTTAGCACAAAATTCAAAATGGCCGACAGTCAAAATGGCCGAAATGGTCAAATTGGATATCAGTCGACTCGGCATGTTGCCCTGAATCTAACAAGACCAATGTTATGATTTTTGGACAAACTGTTCAGAAGTTATAAGCAAAAATAGCAGTTTTTCATATCTCCGGATCAGTAGGTGGCGCTGCGCCCAATCACAGCATGTTGCCTCAGGTCATGCTTGTTATGACATGTACCAAGTTTGGTCTGAATAGGATAAATCGTTGCCGAGATACAGCCTTACGACTGTTTTTGTAAGCACTACATAAAATTTGTTAGAGCGTTTATCGAAAACGGTTTGACGAATCAATTTGATTTGCATAACTTTTGGTCAGCACTGCCTGAGGATGATATGGTTTAATTTTCGTGTGAATCGGACAAACCGTCTAGGACGAGTTCGAAAAAGTATGTTTTTAAAGAAATTCAAAATGGCGGTCATATTTCTATGACAGAAATGACTTCGTAGGGTGCAATCGAATCGGCATGAGCTCAGAAATCAGAGGAAAAAATAATTTTGTTGATTGGCCTTAGGGTTAAAAAGTTATTAACAAAATTAAAGTGAAATTTTGGACAGTTGGTGGCGCTAGAGGGATTGACTTAGACACACCAAAATTGATGTACTTAATGTTGGCACTGTCCTCTATCAGAATGTCAAACCATTACAACTTTCCCGCATTCGGTTCTATGGGCTGCCATAGACGCCCAGTCGGAAGAATAATAATAATAATAAATATAGCTGCAAGCAGCAATAACGGGGCCAAGCACTACAGAAGCAAGCTTCAGACGAACGGCAGGAATGAGTTTTAAGATTATTTTAGGCAAAATGGCTTGAAAACTATAAACACAACAACTAGTAATAGGATTTATTGGCTTTTCACGTGTAACCAATAGGTGGCACTGTTACCAAATTAGTTTGTAATGGTCAGTGTGAGGTGACGATGACACATACAAAGTTTGGTGCAAATATGTCAAAGCATTGCAGAGATACAGCCTCAAACGCATTTTGGCACCCTTCCAGCAGATTTTTTGATGCCCTAAATGAGAACCGTTTCTTATATGGACACAAAATCCATAACTTTTTGCCAGAATGGTCCGAAAATGATCCACGTCAAATTTGGTGAAAATCGGACTAACGGTCTAGGAGGAGTTCGAAAATGTAGGTTTTCAACATTAATCAAAATGGCGGACAGGGAGTTCAGCCAAATAAGGTAAACTTTGTATTTTATGTTCTCGACTTGACCCAAGGAATCTAAAAAGACCAGCATGATGTCAATAGCCAGATTAATTCAAAAGTTATTAGCCTTTATGTAAATTGAGTTATAACCTTTGACCACTAGGTGGCGCTGTTTCAAAATATTTTGAGTACCTTCAGGGGATGGTGTTGTTGACACATTCTGAGTTTTGTAATATTACACCAATGCATTTGTTTAGTATAGCATTTTATTTCACAAAACTGTATTGAAGTCAATGAGAATTTCATGTTTTGTTCTATTATAGCGCCACCAAGAGGCTCAGTCCAACCATTTTTTTTATGTTTGCTCAGAGTGAGCCCATACATATGTGTGTCAATTTTGGTGAAAATATCTCAATTCACTTCAGAGTTATGGGCATTTATATGAAAAAGCACGTAAAAATTGACTGACTCTTGACTTTGATTGAATATTACTACCCCTTACTATCAATATTTTGGCATTTGGGCATTGGTGTATGGCTATCGACCTATGTTTCCGAACTTCTGACGGTGGTTTCGTCTCGATCAGACAAGCGGTTTCAAAGATATAGCCAGATGTTTTTTAAGCGCTAAATCACAACGCTACACAAACCGTAAGGCGAAACCTAGAATGTTTGGTATCGTTGGACTCGGTAAGGTTTCAGGAGTCCAATTTGGTGAGTCTCGAGAAAATAAGTCAACCACACCCAAGGTTATAAGCATTTAAATAAGGATGATCACCACTAGGTGGCGCTGTTTCGAAACTTCTCACGCTCCTTCAGGACATTGTACTGATGACCCATACCATTTTTTGTAACAATCCGTTGATGCGTTCTGAAAATACAGCATTTTAGCACAAAATTCAAAATGGCCGACAGTCAAAATGGCCGAGATGGTAAAATTGGATATCAGTCGACTCGGCATGTTGCCCTGAATCTAACAAGACCAATGTTATGATTTTTGGACAAACTGTTTAGAAGTTATAAGCAAAAATAGCAATTTTCCATATCTCCGGACCAGTAGGTGGCGCTGCGCCGAAACGCAGCAAGTAGCCTCAAGTCATGCTTGTTATGACATGTACCAGGTTTGGTCTGAATAGGATAAGTCGTTGCCGAGATACAGCCTTACGACTGTTTTTGTAAGCGTTACGTAAAATTTGTTAGAGCGTTTATCAAAAACGGTTTGACGAATCAATTTGATTTGCATAACTTTTGGTCAGCACTGCCTGAAGATGACCTGGTTCAATTTTCGTGTGAATCGGACAAACCGTCTAGGACGAGTTCGAAAAAGTATGTTTTTAAAAAAATTCTAAATGGCGGCCATATTTCTATGACGGAAAATGACTGTATAGGGTGCAATCGAATTGGCTTGAGCTCAGAAATCAGAGGAAAAAAGAATTTTGTTGATTGGCCTCACGGTTAAAAAGTTATTAACAAAATTAAAGTGAAATTTCGGACAGTTGGTGGCGCTAGAGGGAATGTCTTAGACACACCAAAATTGGTGTACTTAATGTTGGCACTGTCCTCTATCAGAATGTCAAACCAAAACAACTTTCCCGCATTCGGTTCTATGGGCTGCCATAGACTCCCAGTCGGAAGAATAATAATAATAATAAATATAGCTGCAAGCAGCAATCACGGGGCCAAGCATTCCAGCGGCAACATCAGGAGCTAAGCATATGTAGCATCAGACCAAATGCAACAATGAATAATGAAATTAACAATTGCATGATTGTAATTGAAATGGCTGAAAATCGTTAATAAAAGTTCCACAGCGAGGAGCTAAGCATGGCATGGAGCATCAGACCAAATGCAACGAGTAAGAAAAGCAATTATTGGAAGAGTGTAATTGAAACAGCCAGTAAAACTCCAGTAAAATGATGCATTATCATTTTTGGAAAATAGGTGGCGCTGTAATCAAATCGCTTTGTTGTGTTCTGTGGGAGGCGACAATGTTGTGGGCAATTTCTTTCAAAATACTTACAGACCTTTAGGGCAATGAGTCGAACATGCCCACCGAGTTTCGTTCCGATCGACTTCCATTAACCTTGTCAAATAGGTGCTTAAAGTTGTTTGGCCAATGGCGGCCATGTTTTTTAAGATAAGTGAAATTCCTCATAGAGCACTTGTGCCACCTTGGGCCATATCAATTTTCAAGTTGATTGGATCAACGGTTGCTTAGTTATAGCCATTTGATTTTTTTTCATCCTGTAGGGCCACCAAGTGGCAGATATGGAAAAAGAAAATAATTTGACTAAAGTTTTTGTTCATGCATATGAGTTCTGAGTTTGGTGAAGATATCTCATTTTGTTCCCGAGTTATAGCCTTTTTCGTAAAATTGGTCCACGAATTTGAATGTTTTGGGTCACCTGGTTTTTTGTTCAGTCTTGATCAAACCACTGCAATAATATTCTCTGGACTCTCTAGATCAATAATTTTCAAAAATATGTTGCATTTTGTCCTTTGGTTAGCTATAAGAGGTCATTTAGGAAAGGGCCGTGGCCACATGTAACCTAAAGCCTATAAAACTGAAACAAAAACTCAAAACTTTATGAAACTTGGTTATAACATGTGAAAGATGACCCACCAAGCATGCAAAGTTTCATTGAGATCAGAAAATAGCTGGTGCTATAACAGTTAAAGTGGCCTAAAAAACAAAAGATTTCTGTTGTGAATGGCATTAAACTGCAAAAAAAAGGGGTAATATAATCACACATGCATTAGATCTGTTTTTCTAAACAATCATGCAAAATTTAAGAGAGATTAGGTAAAAAAGAACACTAATATTTATAAAGCACAGTGTTGAATTAAAAACTTGCAATTATAACCACTAGATGGAAGTGGAAGACCACTAATGGGCTCACTTAAGACTAAAACATTACAGTTTATGGATTTGCTGTGGATTTATCTTGAAATATGTATATAACTATTATTTAATATTACTGTTCAAACATTTAAAATCACACTGAGTCAAAGTTTACAAATTTATTCATACAGATATATCTAATGTTTATTATTATGCCAGATTATTTTTTGCAATGTAACCTGAAAAATGACATAGACACTCATAAAAACAGAAGACTTGCAATAGGTTTTATCACATATCATTCATTTCAAATATCTATATATATAACAAAATGTGTGCATCTGTGTGTGGGTTTAAGCATGCTTATTGAGTATTAATATAGTAGTTTAAACATTTCATGTTTGTGTGTGTCTGTAATTCTGTTCTATTCTTTTACTGTCAGCCATATCTAGGTTATTTAAAATCAGTGCAGTACTATTATCTAGACTGTGAAATTATACATAAATTGCGTATGCTTCTTTGGAATGAAATTAAGACAACATATAACAGTTATAAAGGTTAAAGAGACAGTGTTGTATGATAAATTGCATTTACGACCACTAGATGTCACTGGAAGACCACTAATGGGCTCACTAAAGACTAAAACATTACAGTTCATTGTCTCGATGATTGATTCATCTAGAAAAATATATATTACTATTATTTAATATTACTGTTCAAGCATTTAAGATCACATTGAGTGAAAGTTCAACAATTTATTCATACATGTATATCAAATGTTTACTATTATGTCAGAATATTAATGTAATGAAACCTGACATAGAAATGTAAGAAAAGAAGTCTTTCTGTGAGTTGTGTGTCACCTATAATTTATTTCAAATATCTACATACAACAAAATGTGTGGGCATGTACTTCTCTCTCTCTGTGTGTGTGTGTGTGTGTGTGTGTGTGTAATCATGCTTATTGATTATTCATATAATAGTTGAACCATTTCATTTCTGTGTGTGAGTGTCTGTGAGCCTATTCTCCATGTTAGACAATGGCACACACAAGTTTGGCTTAATTACAACAAAGGTTTGCAGAGATATAGCCTCATTTTGTGAAGATGCCTGACATCTGAAGCAGCGCTGTACAAAAACGGTTTCGTCTATTGACACGAAATCCATAACTTTTTGTCAGCACGGTCTGAAGATGATCTGATTCAATTTTGGTGAAAATCAGACAAACGGTTGAGGATGAGTTTAAAAAAAAAGGTTTTCAACATGAATCAAAATGGCGGACAGGAAGTTTTGCTTAATATGACATAATTGGTATGTATGTTGTCGGCATGTCCCAAGGAACATTTTGAGACATGTTTCATGATAATAGGCTAATGCAATCAAAAGTTATTAGCATTATTGGAAATGTAATAATTAGCGGTTATTGATTGGTTTATTACTCTTGACCAATAGGTGGCGCTGAGACCAAAATGATGTGGCGTGGTCAATGTGATGTGACAATGTCACATATTAAGTTTTGTGTAAATATCTCCAACCTTTGCAGAGATACAGCCTCAGATGCAGTTTGGCATCTTTCCAGCAAATTCGTTGGTACGCTAATTGAAAACGGTTACGTGTATCGACACAAATTCCATAACTTTTTGCCAGCATGGTCTGAAGATGATCCAAATCAAATTTAGTGAAAATCTGAGCAACGGTCTAGGAGGAGTACGAAAAAGTAGGTTTTCAACATGAATCAAAATGGCGGACAGGACATTTTGCCAAATTGACAAATGGGGTATCGGTGTTCTCGGCATGACCCAAGGAATCTATCAACATCAGCTTTGTTTACAATAGGCTAATGTATGCAAAAGTTATTAGCATTTTTCGAAAAAATCGTTATAACTATTGACCACACAAGGTTGGCGCTGCCCAAATCTTTTTGTGTACATTCAGGGCATGAGCCGGACATTTTTGTAATTATTGCGAAACGATACGGAACTTTCATCTTAAAGATACAGCAATTTACAAC
>NW_020524461.1:0-37069 GCF_003368295.1 Carassius auratus
GTCGTCGAGTCGGATTTTTTTGATAGATTTGATGAAGTTGTTTTAATAATTTTTTTTCAGTGTCAATTTTAATATAATTTATTTTAAAGCTTTTCAGTATGTGTTGAGACTTTTATTTTGAAGAGTGGTTTCATTGTGTTGGTCTTGGCGCTGAGTTCAAGCGTCGGTTACAGTGTACAGTGCGCAGATGAAAGCACGCGCGTCCAGAATGAATTCAAACTGATTGAATGAGAATCATGTTGAGGAGAGCGAGCAGCGCGAGCAGCGGGAAGAGCATCGTGTCGCGGCGGAGCAGCTCGGTAGGCTTTGATGAATTCGGCTTTGCTCTCAGTAAGAAAAGAGACAAGAAGCTGCAACACAGATATCATGACTACAGGTAAGATAACGTTAGTTGTTTCTGTTCGTTTTCATTATTAAATCAATTCACACAAAAATGAACACTTTGTTGTGTTATGTGTTGACATATAACACAACTCTGTTTCCTCAGTTATCCTCAGCCTGATCCAGTTAAAGTCAAGGAGCTGTGTGATTTCTCAGTTACTGGAATGGATCCAGTTTTATCTGCAGAAATCAGGGTGTGCATGTTTCTCTATTTAACTCTGTGAGTTGAGTCCCATTCACAACCATCCAGAATCCATTTAAATTCACAGAAATGTATATATTCATAAGTGTAATTGTCTATAGAGAAATACATGCATTATAAAATATTTTCATATCAGAATGAATGAACTATGTTTTTATAGCAAAACTTTTGTTGGACAAATTACTGTCTTTGTTGAATTTAATAAAATAACTTCCTCTCAGAACTCATTAATTACAATCTGAAACAAATTTTATATGATGGTTTTTAAAAAATTGTTTTATATATATATATATATATATATATATAAGTAGCTTTTATCATTTTCCTTTTTCCTAATTTCAGATCGAGAGGTTTATTCGTATTGGTATTCCTCCAGCAATACGTGGACGTGTTTGGAAATGCCTCCTAAGTATCGACAGTCTCAGAGCTGCCAACTCTTTCGATTATGAGGTGCAACCCCATCCATATTTGTATTTTTATTACTATGCAAACACGTTTTCCTTTGAAGTAACCCAGGTTGATTGTTTACTTCAGGCATGTCAGACTGAGATCCGTAAGCCTCTGGTTGATCTTGGAGTCAGTGAGTACAGTATCATCCCTACTATAGACTCTCTAGTGGACTCAGTGAATGAGATCAGCAGCGGACAGGCACCAGATCTCCCCAGCGCTGACCTGACACTCTTCAAACAGATCGCCCTCGACCTGCGGTGAGTTGTGCCTTTAGATGATCACTGGAATTGCATGATATCTTCCATGCATTAATTTTGACTATTTTGTTTACATTAATATAAATATATTTTTGTTTGAATAAATAAAAATAAAGAAATGCAATAACTTTGGACTAATAAAAGATTTAAATAATTAAGATTTAATAATGTTTTGCTGTTCATTTTGTCAAGTAATATTATAAAATATTAATAATAAAAAATGCATGTGTATGTTAAGTTAATTTTTTTCTTTCTGCTAAAAACTATCGATGATGTCTCATTTTTTTTTTTAAAGGGGGGGTGAAATGCTATTTCATGCATACTGAGTTTTTTACACCGTTAAAGAGTTGGATTCCAGTGCTAAACATGGACAAAGTTAAAAAAATTAAGTTGTACGTTTGAAGGAGTATTTTTGTTCCCAAAATACTCTTTCTGGTTTGTCACAAGTTTCGGAAAGTTTTTTTCGAGTATGGCTCTGTGTGATGTTAGATGGAGCGGAATTTCCTTATATGGGTCCTAAGGGACCAACAAAAGTGATCTTTCTAAAACTTTTTATAAATAGAAATTTTTTATAGATGCACGTTTGAAATATTTTGGTAGTTCAGCTGATAGTTCCATATTTGTCTATATACTGTAGGAAGGTCATTTCCGACCCATCGCACTCTGATGGGGGACCGTGCGGAGGCTATTGAGGGCCAAGCCAAACTTTTCCGAGTTCTTACCCGCATTTGCCCGATATAATCCCCAGATTGGATACGTACAAGGTAATGAACTGCCTTTACTTCCACAAATGCGGTCACTG
Organism: Carassius auratus; assembly: GCF_003368295.1. NCBI lineage: Eukaryota > Metazoa > Chordata > Actinopteri > Cypriniformes > Cyprinidae > Carassius > Carassius auratus. The sequence continues at coordinate 2,093 of NW_020524461.1, forward strand.
GCATTCAGAGGTGTAAAAAGTACTCAAACATTTTACTCAAGTGAAAGTACAAGTACTCAGTACAAAATTTACTCAATTAAAGTACAAGTATCTGGTCAAAAACATACTTGATTAAAAATAAAAAAGTACAACTTAAGTTGTACTCAAGTATTAAAAAAGTAGAAATACTTTTTTTCTGACAGACATACAGAAGAATGGTTAAAGGGAGAGAATAAAAAAAACACAATATGCTTCCTCAGATTTGATGGTGAACTTATGAAGCCAGACATTTACCTGATGAAAGTCATAATTGAAGTAGAAATGTGTGTGTTTGATGCATGAAAACAGTGATCAATAGTTCTCATGTCAGGCACACACGTTTGAGCTTCTGTTTACCATATTTAATGCACATAAGATAAAATAAAAATATAATGTACTTTTCAAGATGAAATAAAATTGTAAGGAGTAAAAAGTACTGTTTTATCTTCAGAAATGTAATCAAGTAAAAGTACAAGTAGACAGTTTAAATTGTACTTGAGTAAAGTACAAATCCCCCAAAATAATATTTAAGTACAGTAATCAAGTAAAATTACTCAAGTATTTTACACCTCTGCTGGGATTACTGAAATCTTCTTGAACCTTTTTGCGTGAACTGCTTTTACTGGTTGTGTCACACATTTTTAACTTCAGTATATACCGAGGTTCAGTCTCAAGAGGGCAGTCAAGTGCTATCTTGTTGCTATTGCATGTCATTGTCATAATTTAGTTAGCATTTATTCTGTGGAGCTAATTTAGTTAGTTTGTCCTTAACATTCAGGTCATAATGGGAGCATGTGGTGGCTCATGGTTTGTTTGTTTGTTGTTTTGCTCAGGGATGTCCTATATAGCTGCTGTGCTCCTGATGATCCTGTCTGAGGAGGAGGCTTTCTGGGCTCTGGTTGCTCTGTTAGAGAAGCCCAAATATTTATCCGAGCTCTTTGATTCTTCTCTGGAGAAGTAAGACTTTCAGCTGTTTATAAAATACATATATAAACACTTATTTTACAAAGGTTTACTCAAGCTACACTAAAAACATCTGATGAAAGAACTGTTGGGAGAATTTGGATTTTTGTTTTTTTGCAGATGCCAATAATTGAAAATGGGCTACATATTGTTGGTTAATCAACTTTTTATCTATTTGAGATTAATTTATTTTATTTATAGGATTCAACATCAAGCTTTGGTTTTTCATCAGCTCCTGAAGCACAGGAAACCTCTGCTTTTTCAGCACTTGGTGAGAATTATGATGTATTTTTATTTTTCTGCTAAAAAAAAAAAAAATTAAGAAAAAATAAATAAATCAATAAATATTTTAATAAATATATTATGACGTATTATTTTTCTGCCCATGAAATTAAGATGAAGTTTGCCTCTATTATTTAAAAAAAAAATATATTGTACATTTATATATGAAGTATTAATTGATTACATGTGATCTAGATTATGTAATCAGATTCCAAAAATCATGTAATAACCAGAAATATTTACTTGAAATATCTCTGAGGAAGTTCATTTTTCAATAATTAAAACGACACATTCACATGTTTACAGTTCAATGTCATTTGATGTGCACAAATATGGTTATGTGAAAACAAATAAAATATTTACATTTTTTGCTTTCAAGGGTTTAAATAACTTATTTAAAATTTTTATGATTTATTTAATTATTAACTTTTTATCAACTCACAAACCCACTGTGATTGGTACATTAAGCCCAGTTTGGGAAACTGGTTTGTTTAATGCATTTTATGATGTTCTCAAAAATGGGATATATTTTTCCATTTGCTTTTTTAAATCAATATGGTCAATGGCAAGTTCAAAACAGGTTTGTTAAAGTAATCAGAAAACAATAATAAGACTAAAACTAAGACATATTAAACTAAGGAAGAGGTCTTAAACTCTGGCTTCAACTCTCAACAGGAAAATGTCTGAATATAAAACCAGACACATGCTGAATTACACACATTGGTTAAAATCTCCCAGTTCTCTAGAGTTTATGCAGATCACAGCCTTTCTCGCACAGGTTTGTCACTGTGTCTCATAGACCTTTTCCTGAGGGCTTTCAAATGAGCTCTTCTGTTTTTTATAGTGGTGGCTGTCCGCCCCCTCAGAGCAATCGTGCAGCTTGGTAAACTCTTAAGGGATTTCCTTCTCATTGTGTGTAGACTCAGCGCAGCTGTCTGAAAAGCTGCGCTATTAGACCACAGCACAGGAGAAAACATGATGCTATTAACTTACAAAGATTGCAAAGTGCAGCGACACCTAAAAAATAATTAAAAAGCTTTTATTTCATCGCAATCATGATATAACCAACCCAAATGACTTCCTTTTAAGTGTGGAACACAGAAATGAAGAACTTTATCAAAATGTGCCAGTCGCTCTTTTTCATTAAATTACAGCGCCACACTGGAGCTTTCAAGCTTAAAATATTGATTTATTAATGTATTTATCTGTTTGTTTGGGTGAAATATGACCTGTTTGTAGATGTTGACAGGAGTGTGTTGTTGTCTCTGATGGTAGGAGGCTCTTGGGGTGTCTTCTCTACATTTCATCATGCAGTGGTTTCTCACTCTCTTCACCTCTCTGCCGTGCTGGGACTCAGTATTGGCCATTTGGGATCTCATCATGCTGCATGGTATATCACGCCTTGATCCTGTTTGTACTAGAATAATAACACCTCAAGTGTCAACACTCCTGTGTCATTTATGACCATTTAAGCATCACTTGAGAGAATAGAAAATGATTGGTTTCAAACAGGTTTCTTGAACCTTATTTGGTCAGTTTCTTATGTTCTTTGCAGGTCTGCTGGCTGTATTTCGCACCGGCCTCACCATCATCCTGCTGCTGGAGTCTCGTATCATGAGCATGAATGAGGAGGCCACCGTTCTGCCCATTCTCCTGCGGGTGCCTGTGGACGTGTGAGTGCTCTGATAACTATTAATGCATGTCCTCTTTACCTCTGCACTGTAAGGTATACTTTAGACTGCCATGATGCCACCAATTCTTGGAAACTTGGAGAAGGACTTAGTTTGAACAGTTCGGCAACAAGCGAAGAGTGTATGTTTGACGGAGGGAGGGGGAGAGAGATAAAATGAGTGTCTCCCAACAGTTAGACACAGAGAGGGTAGTCTTATAATGTGAGGTGCCATTTCAGCCTCACGAAACATGTGACTTAGTGAAAACTGATGTCATCTTATTCGGCCTGAATTTATTTTCCGAGAGGACAATGACCCTAATCATTCTTCTAACTACTGCTGGAACTACCAGTTTAAACTAAACTGGACAGATCTATTGTACATTCAAGGGAAAGCCTTGAGCTTGAGTTGAGGAAGGCATGGGATAACACGAGTGTCGAAGTTCTCAGGAAATATATTGACGCCATGCCAGAGAGATGTGCTGCTGTAATCACTGCAAAAGGTGGACATACCAAATATTGAAGTTAAACGTGGATAAAAACAGTACGACTGATATTTGTTTTGTTCGAGCAACCATCTGCCTGTTTCATGAACATTATAAAATGAAATCATGTTTTGGAGGCAAAAATAGGTCTTTGTTTTGAGGTCTGTTCAGTTTTTTAAATAATTTTGACCACCACTGTGTATATTTATATAAGAGACTAATTATATCACTATTGTTTTTTTTAAAGATTATCTTTGAGAATTAAATTGTCAAAATAGAAGATAGGAACATGAACTATTAAATATCCAGTATAAACAATAGCAATAAATTCAAAAATCTCTAATACTGGCTGATAACTAATATGGTAGTAATAATAGTTATTTTCTTCCATAAAAATACAAATCTCTAATACAGCTAATAAATACTATGATGACCGATATTTTAAATGTGTTGATTATTTGATTTCTCAATTAGTCTTTTCTCTTAATTGCACTAAATCTAGAATTTTGCATGCTTAAATCTGGCAACAGATTGGTATGCACATTATACAGATTAATAATCAGTTAAAACTTTTAAAACATATGCAAGTAAAATAAATAAATAAGCCCCAGTATGATCTGCTTTTAAAACTCAGATTATACAAATATTTTTACTGCTATTTCTTTCGCTAGTATGGTCAAGTGAAGGCAAGCAGATTCATTAGAATGTATCTCTCATCGTCACAAGACCTGGTCTAGCAGTTCAAATAATTATACATTACGTTTATAAAAAGAAACGCTTGTTTAGTTTGGAAATTGAAAAAATGAGGTTTCTTGATGACAGAAACATGGATATGTTGATTTGATGATGTCACAGTCCCCATGGCGATGTGGCCACGAGTACCGCTTTCATTAGTATAGCAGAAGTCAAAGACACATGAAGCCGGGTTATATTGTTAAAGCTGTTAAATTGTTTCTATGGTCGCCGTTTATTCAGTAGTGCGTCATGCCGATCCAAGGAATCCTTTGCCATGTGATCTGGAATTCTTTTTTATGCATGTGCGCAAATAAAACTCACCTTTCTGAATAAACCTTCGATTAACATTTAAAAAACTATATTTGTTGTGGCTTGGTGAAAAAAACATCCATGCACTTTGTCAGCCAATTTGAAGGATTATAAGGGCAAACGATGCCATTTGCCAGTTTCAAAGGGGATATTTGGCATTGACATGCAGATGGCAGTCAGCACAAAGCTCCTCCACATCAGGGAACGGGTTCACGTTGCTCAGCTGGCACCACGGCAGTGCCGACAAGGTCAAGCCTAAATGCTCCCCTCTGATTCAGAGTATCAGAGTTTTGCTAGGCAGAGAACTGAGCCGTCTGAGAACGAAGCGGGAGGCCAGAGAGGGAAACCGAACTGGTTCAAACCAGTCTCTACATTCCCAAGCTGGGAAAACCAGCTCTTTTGGCTTTTTGGAATCTAGTTTAAACATAATTTTTCATCGCTGTGATGACTGATTTCTACAGCTCATGATATGTATTTATTAAATCGGGATGATTTGGTTGACGTCACTGCTAGCTGGCTCTTTGGTCTCCACAGTGATGCGGCTGTAGGCACCCGTCACCAGAGACCGTGAACAATGTCAGGTCTTCATAAAAGAGACTGGGGTGTCCTTGCACTCTTTTACAATACTGGCCCCCTCTTCCCATTCACTCCTGTTGATGTGTAGGCCACTGAAAAAACTTGACAGATCGTTTGTGTGCCGTTTTTTTTTTTTCCCTGACAAGGCCACTTTAGAGCTTATGTAACTTACTGTGACGTTAAGTGCACGCAGACAAGGTTTATTTCTGCTAGGAGGGCTGCTTTTCCAGGTATAGAATTTGTTTTTAATAGCAAGGGAAATAAGAGTTGTTGTTTTTAAATCTAGGATGTTTTCATTTCTTGTTTGCTGTCTTCAGTTTGATCTGTAGTTTGTCTAAATCATATCAAACTGTGAGATTAAGAAAAGTTGTCAAATGTAGATGATAGATAAGCTTTTTTTAATCTATCAAAATCGTTTTTTAAAATTTTAAACAAACTTCCTGTTTGTTGACATAACCTAGGCCAGAGGTTTATGGTCCATAGTTACCTATGTTTGCTATTAAATTAAACAAGTTAATTATTAATATTAAAATTAATTAAAATTATTAATTAATATTTGACTCTCACATTGTCATTGTATTAAAGCTAACGGTTTTAAAAGAGATATTTACTTAAATTAAGAATTTAATTAATTTACTTCTGAATTAATTACTGAATTTAATTAATTTACTTCTAAAAATCTGATCTTATCTAGAACCCTCTTGTGGTTTTCTTGGTTTGAAACTTCTGCTGGTTAATATAAGGATTTTTTTCCCCTAACAATCTTAATAAAAAATCTAAATTAATGTGGAAAATATAAAATGTCATAATCTTAGTTGTGGTGTTTGTGTTTCCAGCTCCCAGCATTGTGTCCTGATCCCAGCCCTCTGGAACACTGATGTTCAGGAGTGGGAAATCAACTGCATGAACCGCCTAGTCTTGGAGGGGGCCAGTGGCGGACCGGATGAAGGTAAACACATTCCCACAATCCCACCATTTAACATCCGAGCACGCAAGGACAGCTTACAACATTCGGTCGATTACAACAATGAATACACTTGTTCTCCCATCCAAACCTGTGGAGACATTCCAGCCCTCCTTACATAAGACCTCCTCCTTTGTCTCGGTTGTTTGTTTAGTGTACATATGAGCCCACCTTCAGTACAGTATGTTGTCCCGTGTGCCTCAGCAGTCTACTGTGCTGCAAGCAATACACTGAGTTCAGGACTAAGGGTCAAGTGTAATGGGCTGACAGAGACACTAGATAGGGACAGACTGGGGATTTAATCTCTCCGGTCATCAGCGTCTGTTTGGGGATCAATAACAGGGATGCTTTTGACTGGATGTGCCCGTAAGTGCTGACTTTTAGGGAACAAAATGTCAGCAGCATCTCATGTTAGACCCAGGGGAAGACGGCATGCCTGGGTGTACAAACACACTTAAGTGTGCTCAGGCTGGATGCTATGTTTGAGTTCAGTAGCAACAGGCTCAAGCGAACAGACCTTGTGTACTAACGCAGGTTTCAGTTTTTTCACACAATAATGGTAAATAAAGTATTTCATATATTTATATACATAAAGTTTATATTATAAGTTTACCATCTTTCATTGTTCTACCCAGTCTTGGAGAACTATTTAGTCTATAATCTTGAATACCTACTAGCAAAACTACCTGAAAAACGATATACACACACACACACATGCCATAACCAACTAATATATAACTAACAGTTTATTTGTCTATTTATTAGATGTATATTTATTTCAATAATTATAATAATTAAATATATTTAATTTATTTTATGTATTCATTAGATTTATTTTTATTCATCTGTTTACATGTACACTTTCTTTTAGCTTTTTACTTATTTTGATGGTCTTTTACTTTTGCCGTTTGATTCTTGCAATATAAGGTACTTTTAAACTTTTACTTAAGTATTTTCTCAGTTACTATATTGTACTTTAACTTTCATGAATTCACATTTCACCTTCCACCATGCTTTCATTTTCTGTCTCTTTCTCACCAACTCACTCTTACATAACTATTTTCCCCAGCTAAAATCACCACACTTGCCACTGTCTTGGCCTGAGGTCTGCACACTCTCTATTCCCAATCAAAAAACCTCCATATGCTCTTGTTAACTGCCCTCACTGGGATCATCAGGTTTCTCTCTTGTTGCCAAAAGTCCCTGGCATTGCTTTTGTTAACACGCATTTACAACTTATGTTTTATTTAAGTTGATTTACAGTAGCGTTAACGCAGGTTTGACAGAATCCTGTTCGACCGGCACTTCTCTGTCTGGCAGCCGTGACTCATCTGCTTTTAATGACAGAGAAATTCCCTGAGGGTGGTTGTGCTTTTTGGAGCTGTTTTTTGGGGGTGACATGGTGTAATTGAAAGTCCCAGCAGTAATTTATACTGTATGAATATGTCATCCAAAGCTTTGTGAGTCATCCGGGGGGCCATCGGCCCCCTCTGTCCACCTTTTAACAAAGTAATGAGAACTGACTCACCAAGGCTTTACTCACTGCACCTGAGTTTCCATTGAAGGTCTATTTGGGAAACATCTGGATGTCAGGAAACCACAGAACGACCACAGCTGACTTACTGTTGACTGAAGAGTTTCTAGTGGTCTGTGTCTTTAAATAGATTGTATGTTTATTAGGTTTTTAGCACACCTGTCCATGACTTCATACCTGCCTGAAGGTATTTTGACGTTTGCTTTAAGTAACAAGAAGCATGAGTTCATTAGATTTGCTCTGATTTGCTTTCTCTTTGTATTATGAAGCTATATTGTGGTACTCTTGTGAATGTGTGTTGACTGACACTGAAGAGAAGTATTGTTGAATAAAGTTATTTATTTATAATTTAATATTTATTTTAGTGCTGTCAAAATTAGCGCGTTAACGCATTCGATTAATTTGAAATATTTAACGCGTTAAAATAAAATAACGCAATTAACGCGGTTGCAGTTTTTTTTATTTCCAGTTGTGGCCTATGTGTGTTCAACGTGCAAAGAAATATGGATAAGACCAAGGAAGGACTTTTAGACGGAAAGTTTCAGTATAAAACTCTGCCGGATTACTCTTCAATCTGCCACAAGAAACATTACTCTTCATTTAGTCTGCCACAAGAAACAGCAACATTAAAATCATGAACTCAAATGTCATTGTTTAAAAAAAAAAAAAAAACAATGACTGTAACAGTGCGTAAATCAGACCTTTCTGTAACGCTAACGTTAATAAGCTTAAACGAAAATAACGAAATAATTGTGTAGCGGAGTATTTTTTGTACACAGTGCCGCAAACTGTCAATCACTCCTGTACGCGTGCATCACTGTCCTCCTCGCAGCTGCAGCAACTTGCGCTCTCTCTCTTCATCAAGCTTTAAAACAAAAAGGGGACAAAAAGTCATATCATATTGTCTTTGTGCATAGGCTATAGATTAATTAGATAAATAAATATCTAAATTTGTGCCTTGCTGTTTACGGTATTTTTTTAGAACTTAGAAAAAAGATGCTGCAGCCAATGAACAGCCAGCGGGGGCTGCAGGACGACTCAACCTCCGCAGACAGTTTTTAATGTTTATCAGACAATAAATACTCAAGATTTTGCTTTAGTATAACTCACAACGAGTTTCACACACCTTCTCCGGCCACGTTGAGTTGTTGACACTTAACAGTGGGAAAAGCGACACATGCGCTATTCACTTGTATAACTTAAGGGTGAATGGGTAATGTAGTTTCTGCTCTGGGTGGGATGAATTAGGAAGCTTGCATTGTGAAGGGCGCTCTGAAAATCGGCAGTGCAGGTAAAAGATTAAAACCTCTATTAAAACAGATGTCCAAATGAGCGTACCGGTACGCTACAAGCACGTTCTGGGCGCACGGAGAGGTGGCGGAACGCTCAAGAGCTATATTTGGAAGTGGCGGTACTGAGTACCTGTGTGTACTGGCCCACTTAAAGCACTGGCAATGACTATACTTTGGAATTTTTTTGCAGTCCACTTAGAATTCAACATGGAAATCATTTTTGTTTTTTATTGGCATTGATTGTTTTGAAATTCAAATGGTACTTACATGCCTGTGTTTTTATTTCTGTAATAAATATGGCTTTCAAGCCAACAGTTAATTTGGAGGATATTGATGGTTTATTGCAGGTATGTTGTTTACATGAGAAAATCTGTGTTACAAGTTAAACAAAAATTCCAATAAACAATCATATTTTGAATTTAAATAGTTTCTTTGTCTTGAGTTTACATTAATTATTTACATTTTACATTTACATATCCAAAAAGTTTCAGTCTTTTAATTGCGATTAATTGCGATCAATTTTAAAAAATTGTGCGATTAATTAGTTAATTTTTTTTAATCGATTGACAGCACTAATTTATTTATATAAATATATAATATATATAATATTTATATAATATTTTTGTTTTCTTTGCGCACAAAGAGCTTCATAAAACTACAGATGAACTGATATCACATGGACTATTTTAACAATGTCCTTACTACCTTTCTGGGCCTTGAACGTGTCAGTTGTGTTGATGTCTATGCAGGGTCAGATTTAATCAAAAATGTTTTAATTTGTGTTCTGAAGATGATCAGGGAAATGAATGACAGAATTTCATTGTTGGGTGAAATATCACTTTAAGTCTGTGTCAACATTTGATAGTCAAGCTTTATAGCTTATAAGAACAAATTATTTTTTTGTGAATATTGCGACATAAGCATCAGTGATGATGATGATGCTGTATAGGCTCCCATGGGGGTGTGTGGTACAGAAAGGTGTTTGTTTCCCTGAGAGCAGGATTGTATTTTGCTGGAGAGTGTGTTGGCAGAATCCTGAGGTGTGCTGCTATCTCAGCGCTGTGGTGCACTGCTGTTATTTTCTCTGCTGTTTGTAGTGCAGTGACTCAGCTGCTTTCTGCAGGTGCAATCAAATTCAAGATGTAAAATATCTATACATTATTTACAAATATGTTACGTTTTATGTATGCATTCGCATACACTTATGTTTAACATTTTTGCATTTTTTTTTTTGAAAAGCAATTAATACATTTTTATTTGGTAGAAATCACGGTCTGGGGGGGGGGGTGGTGTGTGGTGTTGTCCCTTCGGTAGAAACGCAGTCCATCCGTTCGCACCTACACCTGACCGAAAGTGCACTTTTCTGTCGGTGATTAAATGGGCACGGGCTCAACCCCCTGTGCATGCTGCTGATGAAACGTAACCGTATGGATAATGCGAAATAGGGCTACTCCGATAACGATCGGCCAATCGTTATGCGCATCTCGTCAGTAAAGCCGGTTCTCTAATCAGCGGTAAATTCCCTCAGATGTGCGTGATTTCACATAGAGCAGCTGTTACTACACAGAGCCGTTGTTAACTGAGAAGCTGCGCAAATCCACGTATAAAATATATTCAAATACAAAACTGTTGTTTTAAATGGTTATATTTTATAATATTTAGATTTTTACTATATTTATGATCAAATAAATGTAGCTTTGGTGAGCATGAAATACTTCCTTCAAAACAGTGTTAATTTCGTTGACTAAATATTTTCGTCATTATTTTCGTCACGAATATATTTTTGCGGACGAAAACGAAACGAGAACTAAAATAGAAGGCACTGATGGAGACTAAAACTATGACTACATTGATTGACATTATCGTCAACGAATAAAGGACGAGACGAAAATAGACTGTGACGAAAATCAAATCAGCAGACGGGAGAGATGCGAGGAACGAACAAAGACCCAGCAAAACATAACAGGCGAGACTGCATGAGAGAAGAGAACCAATCCGAGCCTGACTTATTGAGACGTGAAGCAAAGGTTTTCAGTTTTAAAACGAGCTCCCGGGAAGACGGCATTCGAAGAGGTGATGTCTAAAAGAGCGACAAAATGTCCACAGCTCACTTCACGTTTGACGACGAACAAAACAAAACGAAGTGTAAAGCACGCAGAGCGCTCATTCGTGCCAAGAACACAACCAATTTGAAAAGACATTTACAGACGAGCCACCTGGACATTTTCTCAAATGTAATTTCACAACGATGTTCTTTTGTTTATTGAGCTAAGCAAAAGTGGAATACTGCAGTGCATGTTGTAGCATTAAATATTACGAACTGAAAAGTACTGTAAAATAGCCCCTTCTTCAAATTAGATGAGAGCACAATACTAATACATAATATCATGATAAATACATTTGATTAATACCAATGTTTAGTATATTTTATAATGTTCTACTTGTTGACAATATCACAAATATTTCTATATTAGTCATGTGAAACATGAATGTTCACATCCTATCATTATACATACAAATCTAGCAATATTGTAGTATTTAAAACATACAATATTGCTAGACAAATGAATACCTTATAAAATCTTGTTACTTTTTTTTATCCACCTAGCTGCCAACTTATTAAATATTTACTTTAAATGTATGCACTTATTGTTCAGCTCAGCTGTAAGCTTTAAGGTCCTGGACCTAACTTTATTTTTCTTTTATTGATGGTCAATTGGCAGCTAGTTATTGTTTACATTATCATGACAGTGTTTGTTGCTGCATAAAAGCTTTTGAATCGAAATAAAGACACAGTTGTGTTGAAATAAAGTTGAATTTGTGTTTTATATATTTTGGTTAAGTTTGTTTCCTATACCAGCTGTAAAAAAATGTCTAGTAAATCTGTTATTGATTTTAGTCTTATTTTAGTTGACTAAAATACCAAGCAATTTTAGTCGACTAAAATACCAAGCAATTTTAGTCGACTAAAATAAGACTAAAATTAAAACAAATCAGATGACTAAAACTTGACTAAAACTAAAATGAATTATAGTCAAAAGACTAAGACTAAAACTAAATTAAAATTTCGTGTCAAAATTAACACTGCTTCAAAAATATAAAAAATCTTGCTAACCCCAAACTTTTGCATGTGTTTTTAACTAAAAATGGTCATATTAAAGGAACACTCTACTTTTTTTGAAAATAGGCTTATTTCCCAACTCCCCTAGAGTTCAAAAGTTGAGTTTTAACATTTTTGAATCCATTCAGTTGATCTCCGGGTCTGGCGGTAGCACTTTAATCTTAGCTTAGCATAGATCATTGAATCTGATTAGACCGTTAGCATCCCTCTCAAAAATGACTGGAGTTCCTATATTTTTCCTATTTAAAACTCTTCTGTATTTACATCTTGTTATTATTATATTACGCATGAAAATATGCTTATTGGAAGTTACCTAGCTGGGATTATTGTCAGGCGCTGTGTAAAATTTGCTGTGCCTGGTGAACCTGTGGTACGGCAGCCAAGTTTCTTGATTATTACGCCGGAATGAGAGTGTGTAGTATATGAGTATAAGCTAAGTTAAAAGTGTGACCGCCAGACCCGGAGATAGGCTGAATGGATTTGAAAACGGTAAAACTCAACTGTTAAACTGTAGGGTAGTTGGAAAATGATTTTCAAAAGAAGTGGAATGTTCCTTTTAATAATACTGGTTAAAAGAGAGTGTTCACCATAAAATGAAAATTCTGTCAATAATTACTCGCCCTCAAATCGTTCCAAACCCGCAAGACCTTTGGAACACAAATTAAGATATTTTAATGAAATCCGAGAGCTTTCTGACCTTGCATAGACAGCAATCCAACTGAAACATTCAAGGCCCAAAAAGATAGTATGGACATTGTTAAAATAGTCAATGTGTCATCAGTGGTTCAATCGTAATGTTATGAAGCTACGAGAATATTTTTTTGTGCACAAAGACAACAAAAATAGCAGCTTAATTCAACAATTTCTCCTCTTCCGTGTCAGTTTTTTTAAATAATCACACTCAATTCAGACTTGTTGAGTCTGGAACAATTGCAATGCCAACAAGTATGCAATACCATAGAGGACCTAAGTGGGATCCCTGAGGCTGACTCTGGCTTTTGGGATGGTACTGTGCTGACTGAAGAATAATAAAATGGCTATCAAATCAGTGTATATTGTATTTTAGCTCTGAATCTGCTTCTTTGGTCACCTTGAGCAGGACTCTGTGCCTGAGGGAACACAATAGTCAGCCATTTTGCCTCTAATCCTGTAAAATGAGCTGATTAAGTCAGCCCTTCATTGCGTTTGACTGTTCTGTCCCCGAGCATGTTCTGCTGAAGGCTAATATTTCTGTAACCCGAGTGCTCCCACCAGACTGGCTTAATCAAATAACCACCCAGCGCTTGTTCAGAAGATGTGAAACAGACAATGACCATGACAAGCCATCCATTCTGGGCGGCACACAGTTGATGAGCGTGAAGAGATGGCTTCATTGCATTTAGTCAAAAGACTGCACTGCTACTTAGGGCCCGGCTTAAGCAGGTCAGAAAGGTGAAATTCTTCCGAGTCCTACCCTCTTGAGTAGAGCCTTATGTTGGCTATAAATCCACTAATGACCGAAGGCTTTCCTAGGTTGCCAGTATCAGGCCACCCGTCATCCAGTTGGCCTTCCAGTTTGGAACATTTCATGTGTCTCCATGGGGGGTCAAAATGGCAATTTTCACTTGAGATACAGAGCCAAATTACAGGGGGTTAAAAATGACTTCAGAAAGATGGCAGCATCCTAATGCTGTTGTTACACAGAGATTGGTAGGTATTTTAGTACAATCTGTGGACTTTAGCAAACTTTGTTGCATTATGTGCCAATGGTGACCATTAAAAAATGGGGAAACAGCACATTTCATGGTTTTCAGGCCTGTAATTCAAAAATTATTAAATGATCTTAATGCACTTTTAGATAATGGGTCTTAACAAACTTTACTTTTGGCATCTTCATTTGAAAGGCCCTATATAGTTTAGTTCCAGAGATATTGGGATCTTGATATGCCTCCAAGGGTAAATCATTAAATTGTACACATTTTCAATGGTCAAAAACCAAATACAAAAATAACTTATTGTTTTAAAGAGGAACGCCCAAAGAACAAGTAATGTTGAAACTAGAGATGTATCTCTTTTCTTTCTGTCAAAACAACTGCATTGAACATACCTGTCGGCATGCCATAAATATTAATTTTCCAAAGTTTGCATGCCTATAACTCAAGAAGTATTAAAGATATCGCAGTATGATTTTAGATTCTAGTTCTTAATAAACTTTTATTTTGTAATCTTTATTTTCATGGCCCTAAATCATTCAGTCCCAGAGAAATGGTTGTCATTATTAGTGTTGCTGTCAGACTAAAAGCATGTTTTTTTTTAATGGTGACTTTTTGGGGAAATCACTCTTCAAATGTTTTATTTTTGCTGTCTGCAGTGGAACATGTAAAACAATAATTCTCAAACATACTTTAAGATTGAAGTCTTTTCCAATATTGGACGCCAAACCCTGTTTTTATCAGTTTCCGTTTGGATTTGCAATATGTAAGGACTCTCGGGCAGTTCCATTTGAGAAAAGGACTTGAGTGTATCTGGGACGCAGCTTGAAAGTGAAATGTATAACAACCTAGTAATTTAAAGTGGAGGAAAAAGCCAAACCGCAGAGGAATTAACCGACACGCAATGCTGGACTTCAGTTGCTTTATGCTACTGTGACTCATATCCGCTGGGATATTTTTATACCCTCCCATTAGAACTAACAAGGGCTTGTTCATCTCAAAGTGCAGTTATTGAAAGATCCTTTAGTTAATTTATTTTAATTTTAATTAATCAGTCTGTCTATTTTCTTAGAAATTTAATTTGAGCGATTGACGGGTCCTTTTTGTGTTTGTAATTAGGCTAAATCACACAGAATATAAAACAAATATCTCCTCCAGCACATTTTCTCCAGGTTCCTCAAGTCCTTGTTGGGTTTTTGGCCTCTGACCTGCAATCAGGCTTAAAGGCCCGTTAAAGTAGAGTACTGGATGTAATGAGTTCAAGCTCAGCGGGTCAGTAGCTTATGGATGCCTTCAAATCTACTCATAAATGATCTGGATTGCAAAAGCCAACTGTCTGAGCATATAATTAGAAACTGATTGCTTGAATTCAGACTGCAAATTTATAAAATATCAGCTTTTATAAGTGCAGCTTTTGCATGTTATGTATATACATGTTAAATTTATATTATACTATATATATATATACTATATATAATTTAAAAGTTATTTACATGTAAAATAATATTTTTTATTTTTTATATTTCCATTTGCTTATTTAATTTGTGTCCTAGAAATAGTGCAGAATCTGAATTATATCATAATCATTGATGTTTCTCCCTAACGTTGATTGGAATATAGTCCAGGATTAACGCAAACAGAAGGAGCACAGTTAATCGGTATGAAGATGCTTCGATTTTATTTTACTGTCTACCAAACCTCCCCATGTCTACTTCAGTCTTTTTAATATCCTCAAAGGTCAGTCTGAATTTGCTTGAGAGCACTCAGCACTCTTTAAGACTATTAAAGAATAAGTCACTCATCTCTTTCCAAGCCTGCATGCATTTATTTGACTCTGTGAAACACAAAAGATGTTTAAACAACCATTTTTGTCCAATGAAAGTCAATGGCATCTAAAACAACACTGATTGCACCTCATTGACATCTATTGTACAGACATTAAAAACTTCAAAATTTATGATAGAATTTTCCATTCTATTGTTTAAAAAAATTAATCTATTGTTTTTTTTATTTTTATTTTTATTTTTTATTTTAGTTGATTTGTAATTGTATTTTTTGTTTTAAAACCCTCACCTTTTCTGAAAGAATTGTCAGTTTTGGGTGAACTAAGTGAGCTTGTTTATAGATTTGTGTGTGTGTGTGTGTGTGTGTCTTGTCACCCATCTTAGTTATGACCTCCTGTAATCACATGTCTCACAGCTGTACCATAAATCTCATCAAAGGGAAGGCAGGACATTACAGTAGTTACATCCAGCACATTACCTTTACTTTGTGGAGGTGCAGGTCTTTTAATCTTAAATGTTTTAAGTGGTGCTCTCTTTGCTTGATTATTTTTTTATATATTGTGATGGATTGTTTGGCTACTAGTTCAAAAGTCAGCCCATTTCCTTTGTATTCACATACATAATTTATTGTGTTCCTTGGCTCCATCTCAAGACTTTTACTATTGTCATTGTTGTGCTCTATGTTATCTGTTTTCCTGCGGGGTAATATTTTGGCATGTGCAAACTGCACGCACAATGCTACACTAAATAACTTTGAATGTCGAATGGAAAGCTGATTCTTGCGGGTGTTGTTTGGACTCCGTCAGATGTGTGTTGTTTGCTAGAGGGCATCCGGGAAATCTGACAAAGATATACTGGTCCCCTAGGTATAAAGGTAACGGAAATAAATGTATAATAAACTTTTATTATTAAACATTTTTCTGGTGCAAGAGTACATGGAGCCTCCTCCCTCCGGGTGTAATGGTAGTGAGTTATGGGAGTTTAAATGGGAAATTATGGGGACAGGAAGCATTGAAGCTGGATTTTGGACACTGATAAGACATCCTGCATGTTCTCTTCTCTTCCATGAACGTGATTTAAGAATAATGATGAACCTTGTGAAAATATTTCCACTCTAATGAACCCTGTAAGCACAAAAAGTAACGACAATCACCACCAGATTTTCTGAATCCTATTTATTTATTTTAAATGTATTTATTTATTTATAGTTTTTTAATATTAATTAAATAATTTATTTTGCCTTTTTTTTTACACATTACATGCTGTTTGTACCAATGAATTTGTATCATGTCAACTTTCTACATACATCGTTACATTTTTTTTATTAAATAATTTTTAGTTTAGTGAATATATATTATAGTTCTTAAGGAAACTACATTGATATTCTAAAATTTAAAATCTAAATTCTTAAAAATTGAATCCTGGAAATTAACATTCCGAGTTTTAGGATCATCCAAATAAAGTCTTGACATATGATGCAAAAATCCAAAAATATGTATTTTCACAATTGGAATTAGTTTAAAACCCCCTTACTATTTTTTTATATTTTTATGTAGTTCATTCTCTTTTTGTACTTTATTACAAGAGATGCAGTCTTTATGAAATGGGAATTGGCATCCAGAAGGAAACTTCAGGTTTAATCTTGTTCTTCCTGTGCACAGACGCCATGGTTACTGGTTGTCAGGCCAACACTGCTGCTCTTTGTGCGTCAGAGGAAGTGGCAGATATCAGTTTCAGAGCAGGAATATGCTGCCGCTGCTGATCCATGCTGACCTGCAGCCCTGCAACCTGTAGCACATCTGATCTGGTGCAGTAATATGATTTGTTGCATAAGGCTCTTGAAATGAAGAGCTTCGCAATATTTTATGAATTTCAATCAGATGTCTTGTTTTCTACAGATTTAGTTGCGGCGTTGCTCTCAGGGCTCTTTAATTTTGAGTTATTACGTGATATTTATGGGTAGTAGTATTCTTTATTCATCTCTTCACAGGACCATTTCTGCAGCATCGACATCAATAAACAGAAACAACCAACATTTGTTTTTGTTTTTTTGATTGTAGGCATAAAAATATAATTGTTTTCCCACAGTATGTAAAATGTTCTAGTAAGTGGAATAATAAAATATTATACGCAGAAAGTTAGTTAATGTGACGTCAGTAGTTCAACCGTAATTTTATGAAGCTGCGAGAATACTTTTTGTCCACAAAGAAAAGAAAAAGGACAAAGATAAAATTTTTTTGAATAAAGTCGTTAGTTTTTTTTGTTTGCACACAAAAAGTATTCTCGTAGCTTCGTAACATTACGGTTGAACCACTGATGTCATATGGACTATTTTAATGATGTCCATACTATCTACAAGTGCCTGCACTGCAGCATCTGTACATTTATCACGGTTCATCAAACTTGTGAAATAAATTGACACAATGTTTACTATGGGTGGTGTTGGCGCAGTGGATAAGACACATGCCTTTGGTGTGAGAGACCCGGGTTCGAATCCACTGTGAGACACCAATGTGTCCCTGAGCAAGACACTTAACCCCTAGTTGCTCCAGAGGCGTGCGACCTCTGAAATATATAGCAATTGTAAGTCGCTTTGGATAAAAGCGTCAGCTAAATGAGTAAATGTAAAATGTATGTTACAGATTGTTTTAAATCATGGCAGGTGAGGGTGTTTTCAAACGCGTCTGGCTAATCAGTGTCCACTTATGCCGAGGGTAGTACCAGTTGTGCTGGTTAGACCTTGCTCCGGAGTAGAAGCTAATTTGGTTCTTGAAAAAGGCAGTCCAGTACTAAAATCACACCTAGTTCCTGCGGTGCGAAAATGCCCAAAAGTGGGTAGTTCCACAATTAGTTCTGGTACTATGAAAAGGTTCCTGCAGTCTGAAAAAACCCTTTCACACCAGATGTGTGTGTATTGTCACTAATGCGTTAGAATTATGTTATCATTGTGTACACAGCCCTTTTCTGAGTCTGATAAAGCATGATGGCCTTCTGATTATCAGTTGAGTCATTTTGGAGGAAAGCTGCTTTTCAGCATAACCTAAAGCTGGGCGTTTTCTCCTTCAGAGAGCATCCGTGAGGACTGGAGAATGTCTGCAAGAGTGGACGAGGTAATAGGACTTTATCCTAACCTGCCAACTTAACCTTTTCTTTCTTTTTTTTTTTTTTTTACATTCTCCCATTTGTGACGTCAACTGGTGGTGAAAATACTATGAGAATTTCTACGATCGAGCAGCACCGAAATGATGGGATTACTTATGATTCTCTCAGAATAGCCCTGTCATTACAGCATAAGGATAAACCTTTATTTTGCCTCTGTTAATGTGTTTGGATCCTGCTCTTTGAAACCGATGCCATTGGGTCGACTGTGGTGACGTGGTCCATTAACTTTCATTCCCTACCAGAGTGAACCCCTGAATGTCTCCAAGGGGAAACCCATTGATCTCTGTCATATTTTATCTGCGTGTCATTGAAAAATCCATCAGAATTTATAGTAAATGAGAATTTGTATTTATTTTTTATGCATATGTCCTTTAGGGCCTTCGATGCTTCAGGGAGGTAGGATGAGCTCCGGTATCTTCCAGTGTTTTCTCATGAACATGCCAGAACATGTTTTTATGAGATCTACTGTGAACTAAAACCTTTAAACTGCCGCTGATGAAGATTGATTGTGAAATGAAGGCTTCTCCAAAGCCTGGGTTTACGGTTTAATTGTAGTTGCGAAGTACTTCAAATGTATCTTTGACTCTTTGTATAGTTAAAAATGCGACACAAACATTTACTGTTGCCATAATTTGTAATTTACAATGAGTTGGCATGTGTCTGCAGTCTTCTTTGCTTTGCTTTGCTTAGCTTTCTGTGAGGTAGAAATGCTTCCATACGAAATAATGTGCTGTCTCCACAACACTTAGGGCAAACACACACTACAGTATATTCTGTATATCAATGTGTGTGTGCATCCTTGTTTTTTTATACATGTTAATAAATATTTGTTTATGTTTTGTATTAATTTTATTTGTAGAATTAGTTAGATATTATTATTTTTTAAATAAATCTCAATTAAAATCTTAACTTTTATTTATTTCTTTTATTGTGTTGATATAATTGAATTAAATGTATTTCCTTTTTTGTCTTTGTTTATTAATTGTATTATTTTTTTTTTCTTATACATTGCATATAAAAATGTTATTTTCAAATCTGTCTTTTCAGAGAAAGTTAAAAAAGAAAGTGCAAAAGGCTTTACAAGTTCTCTCAGCGATGGACAAAAAGATGAAAAACCTTCTCAAGAAGTTGCCAGGAACACTTCCAAGAAAGGTGAGGTGGCTCATAGAGATGATTTAGGAGTCATTTAGACAGGTCTGGACCTCCACGCTCTTAACATAATGGGTCATTGCTTTGAGAAACCGATTCAGTGTCTTAACGAAAGTGTGTTAGTACCTTAAGATGGCACCCTGCCGTATCATTCATGAGATTATAGCATTGCTTGGATCCAATCACATGGCACGAGTTAATACTGTTGGCGGAAAGCCCAGAAAAAGAAATCAAGACAATAGGCTAAAACCCTTGACACACTGTACCTCAGGTCACCGATTCATGCATTCAGTGTCAAGCGAATTGCACTTGAGTTTTACAGAGCTATACTCTGATTCAACACCACCAAAACAGACGCTTTGAAATACAATACAGCCCACATTTCCTCGTGTTGATGAGATTAGAGGGCACTGACAGAATCCCTAGTGGCATTAGTGGCCTGCATGGATATCTGTTCTCCAGCACACAGCCTGCATGAGCCAGAGCAGGCCGGCAGCACCTGTGTAAATGTGATGGAGTCTGATAACATTCAGTTTAATGCTGTGGGCCCATCTGTGGTGTGATATTTGTTTGTACCTGGAAATATAGTGCAGCTCTCAAAAGTTCAACCATCGGTACTTCTTTTAGATTTACTTTTGAAAGAGCCAAGTGCTTTAAAAGTGACTTTAAAACAACCTTTGTCCCAGTTTAATCTGATAGATAAGTCTTGTGCTTGCTTTAAGAATAGAACCGCTCGCATTTTCTCTGGAATGTATGAAAATATAGTTATAATTGTAGTTCCATGTGGCATTTTAACAGACTAAAAATAATTTTTTTTTAGACCAGTTTCAAAACACTATTTGATTTATCGGCGTCACTAGAGATAGATAGATAGATAGATAGATAGATACTTTAGATATATAGATTTCAGACATTTTTGATGTTCCATTTGGGTCTACTATAAATCACAAACTTAATTTTTTGTTTTAAAATATTTGTCTAAAAATGTATTACATTGTAATTTATTAATATTATGCATGCATAAAATAAGTTGATAAACTAAAAAAACTGCAAACGTGTGTTTATATTGTATATATACTTTATTTGATTTTATATAGATTTAGTTTATTTATTTGTATGTATTTATGATGTTTATGTGCATATAACTGTTAATAGACATATACTTCCCTTTTTTGTGATCTGTGTTTCTCCAGCTCCTCCAGGTTCTAGCACTAAGAATGTTTTCACGCGGCTACTGAAAGTGGCTCAGCGTTACATTTTGGAGTCTGGCAAGCACAGTGCATCTGCCAGGTCTTCTCCTGCCAAGAGGAGCCCTGCCCTCAGCCGCCTCCCCAAAACCAGAACCTCCACCTCCTTCACTCAGGCACAGGTGCATCTCATTTTATGTCCAGCATCATTTGAATAGAAAAATGACAACGTGTAAGCAGCTACTCCACTGTCGATATCAGATATCAGAGAGAATAAAAATCATGACACATTTTTTGCTGTGCTGTCAATTTATCCTAAACATATCAGTCTATGAATGTATGTGATTCAGGGTCGAACCAGGAGGAGCAGTAGCAGGAGTTCCCAGAATTCCACTCTGGATGTGGCCAAGGAGGAGCAGCTCCCTTCTCAAGATTCAGATGGAGGTGCCACTGAAGACAGGTGTGTGAAAGAAATAAAGAAATGAGGCTAAACAATCAGTCCTATTTTGTGTTCAAATATAGTTACCGTATTTTTCGGACTATAAGTCGCACCTGAGTATAAGTCGCATCAGTCCAAAAATATGTCATGATGAGGAAAAAAACATATAGGGTGTACTCACACTGCCAGTTTGAACCGTGCCCGAGTGCGTTTGACCACCAAAGTGCGGTTCGTTTGACTAGTGTGAGTGCTCCGAATCGTGCCTGGGCGCGGCTCGATTGGCCGGCCCTGGCCCGCTTGGAAGAGGTGGGCCAGGGCACGGTTCAGTTGGACTCGGGCGCGGTTCGCATGCAGTGTGAGCGCTAACCGTGCTGGGGCACGGAAAAGGACGCTTTGCATCACGGTTTTGCGACGCTCCAAAACCAACATGGCAGGGAAAGGGTCGCTTTGGTCTACGGCAGAGGTGCAAAATGCATAAAAAAACTAAAAACTGCAAAGTCCTTGCTGCACTTCAGCTGGTATCTTGCAAACATCCTCATACGAGCAGCACGATTACGTGAAAATGTTCGCGCCACTAAGGCGACACATCTGTTTAACAACAGGCTGTGGACCAAACAACACAAAATTATCCACAAAGAAAACAGATCGATGCACTCCATTGTGTTCATAGAGCGCCGCTCTTCCTGTTTATCTCGAAACCGTCGCACCATAATGACGTAAGCGAGCTCCGGCACGAATGCTGAAACCCTATATGTGAGTGCAGGCCAGAGGGGGAGTGGGGAGGGGGGACAATCGTACTCGGGCCCGGTTCATGGCAACCGTGCCTAGTGTGAGTACACCCATATAAGTCGCACTGGACTATAAGTCGCATTTATTTAGAACCAAGAGAAAACATTACCGTCTACAGCCACGAGAGGGCGCTGTTTGTTAATGTTTTCTCTTAGTTCATTTCTCTTGGTTCACGTCAAATTAATTTTGATAAATAAGTCGCACCTGACTATAAGTCGCAGGACCAGCCAAACTATGAAAAAAAGTGCGACTTATAGTCCGGAAAATACGGTATTTGGTACAATTATTCAATTGACTGCAATACTTATAAACTGTTAATATAATACACTCAAGTTTTAGGAAGCATCCCATTAAACTTTTTAACCTGTTAACTGTCACTCACGTTTTTGAAAATAGACTTGAATGTGAATGATACAAACCTAAATTTTTATAATTCATGACTGAAAACATTTTGTAACATGATTTTGATGTACCATTTACATGGTAATGCAATGTCTGATTTTAAAATGGGTTTTAAAGGATGAATTTTGAGATTTTATGTTTTCAAGTGATATATAACTTCTGATGATGTCTAAAATGTGATAGAGAAAAAGGCAACGAGGAAGTCTTTTTTTTAAACAAAGGTCAAAACTCCTTTTGTAAATGTAGATTTCTGAGGGTGCACTCTTGTCATAAATTAATCTATTACTTTTCCTACATAATTTTTAACAAAAAATATTGGTAAAATATATATTTGGGAGTCTTAGACCTTTCCAACGATATATGTCAAGATTAGATTAGATTTGATTGTAATATAGTATAGTCAACGTAGGCGTCCCATATACCGGACGGGTTGACAGTTAACAGGTTAATTATTTACTCCATGATTTAATATTTACTCTATTGTTCCAAATCCCTATGACTTTCTTTTTTATGGAACACTAACAAAATAAATATGGAGGACCAAGTGTGCCACTTAAAAATAAATTAAAATACACATGGAGCAGCATTAACTACACAGAGCCATTGTTCACTGACAAGCTGCGCCAAACCAGTCTTATTTTGCGCATTGAACAATTGCTCTGTGTAGTTAATGTTGCTCCATGTGAAATCACGCACGTGTAGAGATTTACTGCTGATTACAGAACCAGGTTTACTGACAAGATGTGCATTAAATATCGATTAATTTGCAATTTATCGTACAGTCCAAATTACTATGCAGATTGCTGTTTTGTATTTGCTTTTCTATTATTTAATTTTTATTTTAATAATACTTATATTAAATGTAAGAAAATTATTCAAGTAATAATCATAAAAAGGGGGGGGGGGGTCCATTAGCTTATAGTGAGTTTTTGAGTGATTTACAGATGCCCAGTTTGTGAATGGTTTGCACAATCCTTACAGCTCTAGTCCGCATTCATTGTAATTGCATGTAAAAGAGCAGCCCACGCATTCTTTTAAATATCTTCTTTTGTTTTCCACCGAAGAAATAAAGTAATACGTGTTTGGAACAAGCTGAGGCAGTAAATGATGAACACATAATAAAAGAGTTTTTATTTTTGTGCAAACTATTGCTTTAGTGGAGTTAAATACAGGAGGATGTCACTAATCAGGTGCTTGCGTTTTTGTTTTTCTTTCTCACAAGGTGACACAATTTATTGCTTTGTACTTTTGTCTGAGCAAGAATGAATCTTGTTCTGGAGCTTTAACTGTCTGAGAAAATGCTTCTGGCTAGTTGAGAGAGTTTTGCGTGTCTACTCACCTGTTTGCATGTGCGTGTATCTGATTATCTTTGTGCAGGAATTTCAAGTTCACATGCACGTCATCACATTTTATTTTGAGAGCTTGTGTTCAAGCACGAGTCATTTGCACGAGTCATTCCTATCACAAAGCTGATGGTCAAATATGTGATCTATTTGAATTATTTAGAGAAACCGCAACTTTAAATGCAATTGAGAAAGTCAAACAGTGTCTAAAAAAAGGCAAATAACTAAAAAGACTGATGAATAGACTTTATGAGTGAGCATGACCCAGGACTCCACTAAATCAGTTCACACTTCAACCCCCACCAATGTTCAAACCAAAACTATGCCCCTGGATTGCAACACACACATACTCAACCAAAAATGAAAGGGCTTAATTATAATACTTAATACAAAGAAAGCATACTTGCACATTGCAAACACATTTTGTTGAAGATGGAGAGATTTAAAGTAAATTATAGGTAACAAAATTTTCTGGTTTCACTGTTATCATAATGTGGGATAATTGCATAATGTGATTCCTCCAGGTAAATGAAGTGGTAAAGTGACAAAATGTGATATTGAGTGTTATAGTGACTTTATAGTTTATAGACATGAATACAAATAGCAGACCTGTAAATAGAGCCTTATTAGTGAGCAGAATGAGCCTATTAATGGTTTTTTTCAGCTGACATCTAGTGGTTCAAATAGCAATTCCTGGGATTTGCTGTTTAAATTTACTGTTTTTCAACGTAATAGAGGCAACTAATGTCTGAGCCACATAAATCTTGCATTTTGCCTGCTTGTCTACAATCATATGACACATGCTCCCCTTTCATGAAGTTTTGAGCTTTCTTTTAGGATTTATAGGGTTTGGGGTGCACTATATCAAGGCCATATTATTAAATGCCCTGTTATAACTGTTTAAATGCAAATGTTCAATATTTTTGTGATCATTATTGACCTAAAGAGTCTAAAGAATTGTACTGCAGTGATTTTATTGGTTCTGAGTTTAAAAGCTAGGACTAGTTCACAAAAGTAGCTGTTTAAAATAATCTTAAATATTGAATGAACAGTTTGATTGACAGCATTGGTCCAAGAGGCAAAGTTGTTCAGAATGAGGATATCTATCATATGATATGAGGATCTAACGTTTGTTGTCTTTATTTATAAACATGTCCTGCAATTTGAGATAATTTTCTATAGAAATATTGTTTTTTGAGGCCTTTTTAACTGTTATAACACCACCTATTGTCCAATCTGCATTAAAACTTTGCATGCTTGTCAAGAGTCATCTGTTACATTTTCACTAAGTTCCATAAAGTTTTGAGTTTTCGTTTAGATTTTATATGTTTTTGTGTATATATTTGCCTACGCCCCTTTTCTAAATGACCCCGTTATCGCTAACCATTTGATAATTATTGACCTATACAGTCTAAAGAATTATACTTTATCGATTTTGAGTTTAAAACCTAGGACTAGTTCACAAAAGTGTTTTTTTATTTTTTATAATCATAAATATTTAATGAACGTTTTGATTTATAGCAATAGTCCTAGAAGTAAATTTGTTCAGAGTGATGAGATCTATCTATCTATCTATATTTGGCCACACCCCTTTCCTAAGTGATTATTTTATGAAATAAAATAAATTAAAACAGAAAAAAGTTGAAATAGTAAATTTAAAACAAACTTAAATAAATTCAAGATAAATGCAACAATACAATTAATGAAATTTGACAATCACATAACAAAGTGACTAAAGCTTAGGTGAAAATAATAAATTAAATTTAAATAAAAGCTAATTAATAAATAATAGTATAGTAATAATACTAAAATAATTTCTTCCCCAGCTGTTGTTATTTTTTTTTTCTTATTTAGCATTTTAGCAATGTTTATGCTTAAAACAAGAAAATATTTGCCAGTTAACTTTGCAACTCAAAGTAAATATACTTATGAAAAAAAGTTGAATTGCCTTTCTCTTTCCCAGGTAAATTTGTTTAATTAGCTGAAGATAGCAATTTGCTGAAACATTTGCATACTTGTTTGTGTCCATCAGTTTTTAATTCACATGCACTTTGTGCACTATGCAGTTTATAAAATGATGTTTTTGTTGACTTTTCCAGTCATGAGTTGATCAGTGTGCAGTTAGCCACCCTCTTGTTCATTTTTAATTATATTACATGAAACATTCTATTTTATTATTATTATTATTATTTATAATTTGATATAAATTGGGATTATGGTGTTTAGTTATATTTACCTCCAAAAAAACTATATAATTTTAATATTGATATTTTGATTTTGAAAGATATTTTAAATAATATTTTTAAAGGAAAAAATATTTCCACAATTTAGTACTTGGAAATAGAAAAAAAAAAATGTTGGTTGAATGTGACCAGGACTAGTTTTAGGTCAATAGACATTCTAATGTGTTGGATTCTGTCGGGTCAATTGTTACTCATTGTTGACGATTGTGTCTCTGTTTACATGTGTTTTGCGATGCAGTGAGTATAATTGAATTAGGGTGTGTGATTGGGTGAACACAGTAAACAGGGTATATCAGGACTACAGCTGCTTCCTCTGATGTTCAGATAAATCAGTGTGTGTACGATGTCCTGTTGCTCCAGTGTAAAAATTATCCCATAAGAAGCAAAAGGAAGTGGAAAAAGTTCTCAGTGTGAAGTTGGTTCTGATAAACTGTCCCATTATTTGTTTGTAGATGCCACAAAGTTGATGCATTGACATTTATTTATTAAAAAATGTGTAATTTACTCACCTTTATGTGGTTGCAAATATATATCAGTTTCTTTCCTCAAACATGTCCATCTAGCATGTGTTTACATAGAAAAACAATGGAACAACAGGGCAGTGAAATGTAAAAATGTGTTATTTGTGAATGGCCAAGAGTCCAAATACTTTCTGGGATCACTGTGTGCCCCTGAGTAAGTTTTGAGTACTGATTTGTGTCTCTTCACAGCTCCAGCTGTTCGGCCTGGCGTGTGAAGTCAGGGCCCGTTGGTAAAGTGGCTCGCAGAAGGAGCCGAGGTCAGTCCGGACAAGGAAGATCCCTCCTGCTGAAGAATCGTAGCTCTAGATCTCAACAGACAGCAGCTCAACCGTTTGTGCAGCCGGAGAGCAGCAACAATGATGAATGTCAAGAAACCCAAAGCAGGTAATGAATCAATTACTTTCAAGATGAATAAATCTTTGCTTTGTGTAGGCAGAGTGAAGGTGTTCCTCCATCATAAACATTTGTTTGCCAATGCTGACATCAATTACTGTATTTTTCGGACTATAACTCGCACCTAAGTACAAGTCGCATCAGTCCAAAAAAACGCCTTGACGAGGAAAAAAAACATAATATAAGTTGCACTGGACTATAAGTCGCATTTATTTAGAACCAAGAGAAAACATTGCCGTCTACAGCCACGAGAGGGCGCTCTATGTTTTCAGTGTAGACTACAGGAGCACTGAGCAGCATAGAGCGCCCTCTCGCGGCTGTAGACGGTAATGTTTTCTCTTGGTTCATGTCAAATTAATTTTGATAAATAAGTCGCACATGACTGTAAGTCGCAGGACCAGCCAAACTATGAAAAATAGTACTACTTATAGTCCGGAAAATACGGTAATGTGTTTTAACATTCTCTCTGCTTTGGGATGGGATTAAACTGACAGGTTGCCACGTTGCTTTGGTTTGGCAGGTTTTTGTATTCGTTGAAGAGGGATATAATTCGTTGAAGAGTTAGTTATAATGATGCTTTAAAGCTGAAGTAGGTAACTTTTGTAAAAATGTATTTTTTACATATTTGTTAAACCTGTCATTATGTCCTGACAGTAGAATATGAGACAGATAATCTGTGAAACAAATCAAGCTCCTCTGGCTCCTCCCAGTGGTCCTATTGCCATTTGCAGTTACGGACCGCTCCCGGTAAGAAACAACCAATCAGAGCTGCGGTCCGTAACACTTTTTTATTTGTTCAAAATTTTCAAAATGTATATAATAAGTGAGTACACCATGAAACAATTTTCCAAACCGTGTTTTTAGCCTGTCCTGAATCACTAGGGTAAACCTATAATAAGTGTTTATATTCTGACTATTTTAGATTGCTTTGGGTAGGTACCGTGGTGGAGTAACCCAGTACCTTTGTGATTCTTCATAGACATAAACAGAGAGAAGTAGTTCCGGCTACGATGTTCTTCCGCAAGACGCAGGCAGTTCTGTTTATTAACCGCTAGAGCGTCGAAAGTTATTTTACTGCAGCTTTAATCTGGACCCAATTCATCACATTCAAAGTGATTAATGCGACCGTATGGATTCTCTACAGCGGATAAGGATTTAAATGAAAGCACAGGGAACCATGAATGGGGAAATTTTAATGAGGTAAATGGGAGTCTTAGGAGCTTTTTTCACCTCTTTTGAGTAGCGTACCTGTGAATTGTTTTGATCTCAGCGAGGAGGACAAAATTTTTGTCAAAATAAAGCAGTTGTCGGGGCTTGTACATTTATTTTGCAAGATGTAAGTCAAAAACGTATCGTATTCAAAGGTATGCATTATATCAGCCCCATTCTAGTTTTTTTGCGTAAAAATACTTCAAATTTTTTTGAAGTATTAAAATCTACTTCAATTTAAAACTGAAATGAAAAACAAATGAACATTTTAAATAGAATGAAAAATAATAAAACATCACAAAAGCACATTATCAAAACTAAAATTTATTTGAAAACTAATTCCAATTTTTAATTAATACTATAATAGTGTCTAAATAATGCTAAATATAACTGGTATTTTTCTTCCCAGTTGGCATTTCTTTTTTTATTTAAAGATTAAATAATATGACAGAGAAATAATATGAAATTAAATAAATTGTCACGACTTGTAAGTATATTTGGCAAAGTAAAAGTTAAAAATCATATATATTTACAGATACACACTATATCAATATCAATAAAATTGTTTAAATTTGCATATATATCAGCCAATAAATTCTATTTAATTGTCTTCGAACACTCACCTGAAGTTAATCTTTAAAAACACTCATCATTTAAATTTGCTGAAAATGTAATCTTTAGCCAATTTTAAAATGAATATGTATTTTTCATATTGTACATCTTAATATATTATATATTGTATATTATATTGTATGCCTTATTAACTTGCAACATGATTTTTGTAGTGTTTTTCTTGTAATTTATTTAGACAAGTCTACATTTTAAGATCTTCAATTTATTTGTTATTGGCTGTAATATGAACAATGATGGCTTTATCTTTATTGGAATTGTAATGTTCACATATTAAGCAGGCCTGAGTCGTCTATGTCACTGGAAAAAAAGGAACATAAAGATAGCTTATGAGCATTATGAGGTTAAAAATAAATTATGCCTGCATCCCTTTTTTGAGCCCTGACCGTGTCACCGTTTTACATCCAGCATCTTTACCCTCTGGGATCAGGTGGAAAAGCAGTAGGTGTGGCGGAAAACTGAAGCAGAAGCGTTGATCTCCGGTCAGTTATATCAGCAGGCTGTATTTAAACCCTCGGGCCCCCAGGGGCCAACGTCCTGCCATTTCCACTTGCCCCCTTCTATGGAAGGAGCTGACACAGGAGCAGATGACTCACACCAGCTATGAAAACAAGCATCTGGCCTTTAAACTTTTAACATCCACCTTCCTGGTGCCTTTGCACTGTCCTTTGTAGCATTTGTAATGATGTCAGGGGGAGTGTGAAACTTTCCTTGACTGGGACTGTAAGATTGTTGCGAAGGTCATTCTCTTATGTGTGTGTGTGTGTGTTTGTGTGTGTTTAACAAACATATTGTTCCTTTAGTTTCTGTATCACCTTCTGAGAATTTAAATCCTCACGTGAACCAATAATGTAGTTAATAAGGAGTTCAAAATAAAGTTCAAAAAGCACAATCCATGCCAGGAACATCTTAATTGTTTCCTCGATGTATAAAAGTGATCTAACTGCATTTTCTTCATTCTCATGCATAGAGAATCAGGTGGAAAAATAAAAACTTTTATGCAGGCTAACTGACAAACCTTTCTTCCAACAGGTTTCTTGATTTATAAAAAAGTTCCTTGTCGCACATAGAATGCAAACAATGAAACGATAAGAAAATTTAGTCTAAAATTCCAATAACAGCAGACAATTTTTGTCTCACTTGGTTGTGTTTGTTTGTTTTGCTTGTATCTCAGTTTTGTTTTCCTATTCTTTTTTGGGGTTTTTTGTGCAGTTCTTTAAAGCTTTTTATAAATATTTTTTAGTTTTTGCTTTGTTTTGCTTTTTCATTAGTGTTTTTTTGTTTTTTGTTTCTTTTAAACATAATTTGTGTTATTTCGTACAATTTGTTTTATTTCTGCTTTGTTTTGCTTTTATTTTAGTTTAGTTTTTTCTTAGTTTTGTTTCTTAATGGTTTGTTTTAAACATTTTATTTGGTGTTTGTCTTAAGACATTTTGTTATTTTATTTTTGTTCTTATTTATACTCTTTCTATTTTTATTTTATTTAATTCTATTTTAAATTATAGCATATACAATGTATTTTATATTTAAATGTTTCCACTTCTTTTTTATATATCATTGTTGGCCATAAGAGGATTTCCTTAAACAGATGTCCTCCACACAGCTCGAGAATTCATTCACATATGCATATAGTTTTACCAGATGTTAGCAATGTACATAATAAAACCCGCACTAACCAACAAAAGACAACAAATATATATTTCGCAAGTATATTAGTATATTTATAGTATATTAGTATTTATATTTTAAAACCTCCATATTTTATACACACTTTAATATTTGAATGATTCCTGTATGAGTAGTTAAATCTACTTTTAACTTTTTTCCTTCTTTGAAATTAACAGTTATTCCAGTGGAATCATTTGTATTCGTTTTTGTTTTTCTTCCCACCACTGCATGCCATCTTCACAAACCTGGCTGAATCTGTGGTGTGGTTCTTTTCCTAATCATGTGATTACCAGACGTCCCACCTCTGAAAAGAGCCAGAGTGTGGGAGGCTATGGGAAAAAGCTCTGTCCCTGTATGCCATGTGTGCGTCACACTCCTTACGAGCAGCGGAGACATGTGATCCCATGCCCAGCGTGTGATCTTCCTCTTCTGTATCTGGTTTCCAGGGGCTCCCAGGGGAAAATATTACAGCATATCTGGCAACCCTGCCAATGCTGTGATGGGATACATGGTTTGAAATACAACACACAATCATCTATGCGTGTAGGTTCGTGTCGGGCTGTTGGATAGGGGAGCGATAGCCATTGTCGTTCAGTCGGGTGTGATGGTTGTGCAACAACACTGAACGAAAGTAGGAAAGCTGATCAAGGAACTGCTGATCTTATCTGATCACATTCAGATTCAGGTGACCGTGTTGGTGGCTGCGCTCTAGATGTTACATAAACAATACCGCGGAAAGATCTGGTGGGATCAAATCCCAAGGGAAATACGTGCAGTATGAACTCTCATGATTAACAACACTTAGCCGGAGTGGCGTTACTTATTCATGGCGTAGCTCCTGATTTCCCAGCATCACCCTGCTGTTTAGAAGACTGCGTCTCCTCCAGCAGACTGGGTCATTAGGGAATGTTTTCAGCCATCTAGAAACCCGAGTCCGTGCGACGTTTTTAAATTGCATGGTCACTCGGTTGTTGTAAATATAACTTGGGTAGAGGTGAGTTATGCTTTAGCCCTCTTCCAATGCAGATCTTTAAATGAACTTCTCGGCTGATTTAAAGCGATCTACATACTGTACAGTAGGCTATAACTTGAAATGCACAGGAGATTGGACGCTTTGATTTCAATAGTTTGACATCACAATACTGTAGTAAACATAATTAGTGCACAGAGATACATTTCACAAACAAGTATGTTGAGGGGAATTTTTTTTTTTTTAATTGAATGTATTATTATGTTTTAATTTATACTTTGATGTACAGTGTTTTCAGCATATGCCTCCTTACTAAATGAAGACATACATACATGAACAACATCCCCAGAGCTACTCTTGAGTCACTTCATGAGCATTTGACTCTTTCATTTTAGCAAAACTGGTGTCATATCATATACACACAAACAAATCTCTTCATGGCAACACGTCAAAATAAAAGGCCGGTTAAAGCTGAAGAAATTGTGACAGAAATATATTGCTTTTGTGCAGCAGAATATAGGTCTTAATCTTAATAATCAGACAATTTGACTTCCGTGTCAGTAAACCTGTTATGCAGCACTTTGTTTGCCAAAACAATTTAGAGGGTTTTATTTTTATTGGATTTCAAGAAAGATTTAATTAGTCTTTTATGAATTCATTTTATTGCTAGGGGTAAAAGTCTAATTAAATGAATTTCATAGGGCTCTAAAAATGTAACTTTTGTTCAAGATTTAATAAATTGCTGTTGAATTGTAAGCTTCATGATTTCAATAATACATTTAATTTAACAATTAAAATGGAGTCCAGAAAATGTATTTAATATGATGATATTATTATATTATTATAGATATTAATGTGTTGAAATGTTGGATTACTGTACATGAAAATGGATATACATTGGATTACATATAAATGACAAAAAGCACCAAAAATTTTTTAAATAACTGATGCATTACATTTTAGGTCTTCTTAAGCTAAGGTGAGTAGATTTGTGTGGGGAATATAGGAGAAGTATTTTGCATATGCAAACTTGTACTCAAGAACCAGTGGTGTTTGGTGTCACTGACGTCAAATCTGGTGTGTCAAGTTTGAATATGTGATTTAAATGGATAGTCCATCAAAGAATGTCATCTCTGTCATCATTTACTCACATTAATGTCATTCCAAACCTGTATGTTTTCTTTCTTATGTGAAGCACAAAAGAAGATATTTTGAAGAATGTTGGTAACCAAACAGTTTCAGGTCCCATTTTCTTCC
This sequence comes from Carassius auratus, assembly GCF_003368295.1. Classification (NCBI taxonomy): domain Eukaryota; kingdom Metazoa; phylum Chordata; class Actinopteri; order Cypriniformes; family Cyprinidae; genus Carassius; species Carassius auratus. Next base: position 34,878 of record NW_020524461.1, read on the forward strand.
ATAGTATTTTTTGTCCATATAGAAGTCAGTGGGGACTCAAAATCATTTGGTTGCCAACATTCTTCAAAATGTCTTTTGTATTCCACAGAAAACAGTGATTTTTGAATGGACTATCCATTTAATGTCTCTCCGATCTCATTCTGTCTGTCATTCTCAATGTAAGGTTTCATTATTTGGGAGTATATACCACCCCGGCTGCAAATAGAGGGATCTGTCACTTATTATTACTGGTGTTTAGTGTCTAGGTTTCCAGACAGTCCATACCTGCTGTCTTCCCCTGGGTCTGGCTGTTCCTCATCTCCATTGTCCACCAGGCCGCTCTGTCTCAATGGCTCTCGCTGGGCCTCTGCACCACACAGTGCCTACAAACAGCTAAATCCAGCATGGCTAAACTCTGCAGGATAATCTGCTTAAACACAATTGCCGTAGACCCCAGAGTGTTTTGAGGCGGGAAAGCAGCTGCTCCGTACGGACACGCAGGCTTCATACTCCCATCATATGATGGACTGCAGAGGTCTTGAGATAGCTTGAGATAGACTTCATTGGGATAAAGTGTTTTTAATCTGAAGCCATGCTTAGCATGCCATTTTGCCACCAATGGGCTTGTGTTGTATGACCTAGTAATGTGGAAGCAGATCAGCCCTATTCATAGCTCCAGCTGATGGATTTGTGATGCTCTTCAGATAGAACTTTTTGCATAATATATTTATATGAACTAAAAAGACAGACACATGTATATTAATAAGTATGTTGTTGTATCATGTAACCCTAATGTCAGTCCTAACTTAATACATTTCAGTTCATACAAAACTAGATCAAATCCATTCAAATATTTGATTCCATTAGATTTTGTTGTAGCCTTCATTTAATGGATATATTTTAAGTCAAAAGTAGGTTCATTGAGCATAATTATTTTTTAAGTGATTTTGAGAGCAAGATGATGTTCAGCAAAGACCAAAGTGAATGGCACAGCAGGGCAAAGTGATATTTCGAGTGCTCCTGAGAGACTAGAGCGAGGCAATAAAGACGAGAGTGCTCTTGTTGCCTGAGGTGCCTTTTAGCTGGGAACACTTCATGCTGTTAGCGCTCAGTTTTGTATAGCACAAGCTGCAGGGCCATAAGAACAGTTGTTACAGCGGGTTGTTTTTGTGGCTACGTTTAATTTAGTGGTTCACATAAGGCTACATACACAGGATATGCATTATGGCCCGTGTTGTTTTGAAACTATGCTAGTTGTTATGTTAGTTATGCAATTCATTGAAGCATGTATTAAAAAAAATGTAAACGTTGTATAGTCAAACAGGTCACAAGTTCGATTTCGTAAGTGAACCATGACCTGGGCTGGTACAGTACAATGCCATTATCATTGTGATCATGGGACTGTCCCTGCCATTATTGTTCTGAAAGTCATTTCAATGCACACCCTGAATAACTACCTCTCTGTGTTTGTAAACAAAGGCATGTGGCGCTGAACGGGACAAACTTCATCATCTGCCCAATGACAGCATGTCAAGTGAGAGAATCCCAGCTAATTTGAGCCCCTCGAGGAACTGGTCATGGAACAAAGTGTGCTCACTTCATAACTGCTCAATGAAACACCGTCATTTTGACAATTAAACAGGGCCTGCCTGACTCCTCCTCCACTGTCTCTGACCACGTGCTGATACGCACTACCAAACTTTACAGAAGTCATGTTAATGTATGAATGTAGGATTCTCAAAACCTCAATCGATTATTTAGGGAATGTCCGTATTTTAATGTAGCTTTTATATTCATTTAATAAAAGATTTCATAAAATAATTCATAATGAACTTATGGCTTCTTGTCTTTACTTTTTAAAGATCTGTCTACCGTCTACAGTATATCTATCTATCTATCATCTCTCGTTTCAACCAAAGTTGTTTTCTGGAGATAATTGGAGTTTAATTAGCAATTCATTTTCATTTTTGGAAAAACAACTACACAAAAAGATTGTTATAAATAAAATAGACTTGTTAAAACATTATATCTTGCACATAAAAGGCAGAAACCTGCAAATAAATACAACCTAATTTAAAACAATTACGCAAAAGTTAACTTCCTAGCTCTTTTTCCATCCTGTTAGGATTACTTTTAATTGCAAATTATGCTGATTATGTAATTTTTGCTAATTTAAATTGTGTCTGAGCTTAACCAGACTACACTACAACAAG